>NW_007247780.1:369460-466669 GCF_000164805.1 Carlito syrichta | reverse complement strand
TGCCTAGGCAGGTCTTGAACCCGCGGGCTCAGGCAATCCACTCACCTCAGCCTCCCAAAGGCACGAGATTACAGGCTGAGCCACCGAGCCTGGCTGCAAAGGGTCTTTTAAATAAATTAATCCTTTTGGGGATTAAAAACAAATTCTGTGCTCCTGTATAGTTAGGGGGGGTAGGCAGTAGATGGTTGCTTGTCTGATGATGGATTTGAGCAAATCTAAGAGTGAAATGAATCTATCTGGAGTGGGATATGGTGGCCTGTAGAATAGGCTAGACTCCTATTTGGCTGTACACATTGAACCTCTTTGTGTGGGGGGCCAACCCCTGCAGAGAGATTTAGGGGGTCCCTGGGAGGTGTGGCAGTGTTGGTGATTATTCTGGAGAAATAAAGAGAAAGAAAGATGGAGGGATAGAGAGAAAGAAAGAAAGGGAGGAGAAAGAAAGAGACTGGACTCTGTCTAGTGCAGAAGCCGTTTAATGGGACAAACCGTAATCCTTTTATCCCAAATTTTCACAGGTTAAATCACAAGACTTTCACGTGAACACAAAGCCATGTGGATGAGGGGCGTCCCCCACCCACCAGGTGTTTCCTCAGGCATGAGGAAGGACAATCCCAATTAAATCACAAGACAATTACATGAACACAAAGCCAGGTGGATGAGGGGCATCCCCCACCCACCAGGCATTTCCTCAAGCATGAGGAAGGGCAATCCCCAAATTATCTCACTGTTCCTCATGCTTGGTTAACATTCCTTAAAAGCAATACAACAATTCTAACATCATAATATTCTAATAATCAATAATTTTTAAAACTTGTGCATACACAACACCTAATGACTAACTTAAATTCTAATTCCTTTCTATTTTACGATAATTCTACCTACACTATAGAAACTCTTAATTATAACCCAAACCAGTTCCTAAAGAATGTGACCCAGTCAAAAGATCATGCTGGGCCATTTCTAGGAACAATTGATTACAATCTCTTAACAAAATGGCTGTTCTAAAATCCTATATATCTATTTTAACTTCTATAAAAGTTTCGAATTCCTAATTCTAATACATAAAGCTGATCATCAGCAATAAAGTTTCTAAAAATAAAGCCCAAATATAAACTGTAAATTGTATTGAAGCCAAAACCACAAATGTAGCAAATGGAAGTTAGTTGTATTCTCATTAAACCTCAAATATCATGTTTGATCATGCTTGAACTAACATAATACACTGACGTAGCATAACCTATTCTACAATACTTTCTGTGAGTAAAATAAATTCAATTTCTATAATAAGTAGAAAAATCCTACACTAACTGTAGCTAAAACCGGTTTAAAAGAATGCAGCCCAGTCCAAAGTATGTGCTGGGCCCTTAGGAATGTGACCCAGCCTAAAGTTCATGCTGGGCCGTTTCTAGTAACTCTAAATAATCATTTATACCATCTAAAGCTGAAAGCAGCTCTCCATATGCATATACTAATTCTACAAATATACTTTTAAATCTTATAAAGAAGCTTGTATTGTATATAAGGCTCCCGAATATGACCTGAGTTTGAGCTGTAATTGATGGATAGGCCAAAACCACAGTCTGTGAGAAACGGGAACAATGGATCCCTAGAGTTAGCCATGTCTGTCGTACTCCCCAAGTTTCAAGCTTAGATCATCAAAGTCCCTGCTAGTGAGATGTGCCAAACAGCAAAAAAGGAAAGAGGGAATGGGCCATCAGCTCTTGAACTCATCCTAGTTGTCTCAGGGTCCGCAGCCTGCCTGGATCCCTAACACTCAGGTGGGCCTCCATGCCTGGTTCCCAACATCTTTGCATTCATCTTCTAAAACAAAGCTGTCCCTAGAGGATAATTATTCATCTTTTCAAAGAAGGGAATGACGATTGTTCTCTGGGTGGCTCCAAACACAGAATATTAGGGTCTAATTTAGACATACTATCTTAAGCAGCCAAGATTTGGATCCATAAAGTTAGACAAGAAAAGGAAAAGAGAGGACAGCTTTATGATGGAAAAGGTCAACAACAACAACAAAAACCTTCTAGATCCATCACCTGTGCTGCATCCCTCGGGTAAAGGTTCTACTAATAGCAAGATGATGGTCCATGTTAATGAGCCACCTGGCAGATCTGCTTACACAAATCACGATGTGATGGTGCCCCTGGAGTTGCAGACAGCAGTGCCTGTAATAAAGGGCATGGACATGTTCAGGGAGACTTGAGAATATCCCTTTCAAAGCAAGGTTTAGCATCACTGTCCCAGCCCCTTCCTTAGAGAATTCTGAATGTGGGTTCCACTAAAAGAACAACACAGCATTAAGGGGCGTCATACTCCTGCTTATTTAGAGTCTTCAACCCCACATGACACTGTGGTTGAAAACCAAAGCTTCTGCTGTACCATTCTCGAAGTTAAAACCTGAGGTGAGGTCCTTTCCTCTGATTTTTTGAGCATTGAATACAAAGAAAATAATTAGCAATTCAAGAGGCATTTCAAACATTAACAAACATGTAACCATGCAAAACAGGGAAGATGCCTATTTGTAAATGCCAATCACTACTCAAAAAGACTCCAAGGATTTATATCCTAGGAAACAGAAAATTGCTCTGTAAAAGAAATCTTCCCACATGTTTTACTAAATTTGTCATATTTGAGCTTGCATTTAAATAAATGAGAGTTTCCGATCTCTTTATTGAGTGGTCCTTCTGCAAATCAGTGTTCTTTTCTCCAAGACACTCCAAGATCAGACAGGAAAAACTGGACTTCACCATGGAAACCACGAACTGCTCCCTCACCTGGAAGAGTAGATAATGTAGTAGCAAGAATCCCTTCGGGACGTAGATGCTAAGGTGTGTGCTGTAGCCATCTAAGAGGAGTGAGCTTTGTGTAAAACATTGTTGCCCTGCAAATATGGCAGTGACATCTTTGACCTAGAATCAATAGTATACAGATTTGAGGAATTTGTTCTCCATAATAAAGACCATTTCTATACTGACACATATCTCTTCTAGTTTAATGAATGATCAATGGAATGAATTTGAGACATCAGACTGTACTTTTGTCACCATGGAACAAATTATGATTTTCTTCCATTGAGGTTTGAATTTGTGACTTTGGACACCTTGACCACTAAGACAGGTGATATAAACTTAAAATACAAGCTACAAAACTAGGAATCCTAACGATTACCACCTGGGACCTCTGCTTAAGGCTCCAGCAAAACAAAACATCTCAGAGGTCACCTCCTAAACATCCCAGGGATCATCACCTGAACATTCAGAGATCACCACCTGAACATCCCAGGGATCACAGCATCAAAGTTAGAACATTTGAGGATCACCATTTGAAAATCCCAGGGATTGTAGCACAAATGCTAGAACATACCAAGGATCACCATCTGAACATCTAGAGGTCACCAAAGCTAGAATATCACCTCAGGGAACACCAGTGAACATCCCAGGGATCACAGCACCAAAGCCAGAACATCATCCCAAAGATCACCACCTGAGACCTCTACTTGGGACTCCATGTGTTGCTGCTACTTGGACAGTTACTTGGTGACCCAAAGGCCAGAAGAAATAGGCTCCACAGTGAGAATATGAGGTCATGCTCTGTTGTTTTGCAATATGGTGACCATGAACTTCCTGGGAAGATATTCAAGAACATCATGGAAACTGTTTGAGATACAATTTCTATCTTCCTCCTGTCCTCGCAAAACAAGTTCTCCACATGATCCGGCCCTGCTAGCCTGGACACTGGCACCTGGGACCAGAGTCCCAGGTTATCAGAAAGTGGTACATTGCACTGATAAATCTTCACACAGTAGGTAGCTATTAACTGGTGCCTTAAACAATCTGTAGAATTTGAATAAATCCTATGGCTATGGGTAAAACAACATTCCAGAAAGACAGAAACTTGCTATAAGCTCCATCTGTTTTCTTTACTTTTCAAGCCCAATTCTTAGAGCACTCTGTGACCCTCTGCAGATTATGCACCCTTGGAGAACTTCTGAGACTTTAATGATCTCTTGGATGGAATCTATGATGGTCTTTATGCTAAATTATATCTTCAGTGGGCAATATTGTATAAAGTTCTTTCTTTAAAAAAAATAGAGCTAGAACAATTTAAATCAGTAATGAAGACAGTATTTGTATGCATTTTTTCCCCATGTTAACATTTAATATTATCGGAATAAGGTAGTTATTTGTTTATTTTAGTTTATTTTGAATAAATTTGAATCATTGTCCATACTGTACTCACCATTAAGAAATGAGAAAACAGCAATAATTGACTCAATGTAGGTCAAAGTTTAGTAATGATGTTTAATAAAAGATAGGTTACTTAGCAAAATAAATGATAGTCGTCTCAGATTTTTAAAGAAAGCTAAAAAGACAAAACAAAACAAAAGAAAAAGAAAAAAAAACCTTTTGAGAATGAATTCTGGACCATCTTCGCCAAGGGATATTTTTATAGATTGGGGCAGCACATCATCACAGTACTAAGTCACCAGAAACAACAAGAGAAGACTTTTGGTGCAGTGGAAAGTGTGAATTATATTCTACAATCTTGCTTTCTTGTCTCTTTATAAAACTGCCCTTATTTTCCACTCACCAGCCTCATGACTTTTGAACTTCATATGTGCAGGTGTGAACCTCAAATCAGCTGCCAAGGAGACTTGCTTGTTGAAAACTCAAGCAGTTCAAAGCAGACACCTTAACACCCACGGAACCAGGAGCACGTGCAGGGGATAAAGCATCTTTGGGCAAGAAACAAAGACTAATGGCTAAGGTTTTCTTCTAGATTAAAATTATGTTATTTAATATTTGATGCTGTAAAGCAATGTAATAACATATAAAACACAATGTTATATTCCTTTATGTTATGTTATATAATAGAATGGTACCCTCCAAAGTATGCCTCTCTGCAGCTAAATCAACAGGCATCTGACAGCACAAATGAACATATTATGATTAAAATACTTCAAAATAAATACCATGCAGGATTTCAGAAATGTGTCTTTTTAAGTTTTGTTTCTTTCTTCTAATCATAAGTGGTCACTGTCTGTCCCTCCTTCGCCACATCTGGATAACGCTTAGAAAGATGCTCTCCATGATTCAGCCTTTCTTAGATAAACTGGTGAAGAAAATCGAAGGAAATTGCAAATTATAGTGTTCTAGATCCTGGGTAAGTGTGTTCCAAAAAATACTTGTAGATAAAAATAAAACTGATACATAAGCTGCTACCACTTTGGAAATAATGACAAGAGCTGCAATTGTAATGAATGGTCGCTCTATAGGCACAAAAGTCATATTTGGAGAACAGGATATGAGGAAAAAATGCATTAATGAAATATAAGGTTGCTGAACTAGTCATTGGGAGATACTCTTCTGCTTTAGAAAAATGGTTGTATAGCAGTGATCTTGCATGCAATTTCTATCTGTGACCGTTTAAAATGCACATGCTCTTAGAATCCTTTTATTAGAAGATGAAACAGGGCATCTAGTTCCTATTCTTCAACCTTTTTCAGAGACGGACTTAAGCATTTTCAGTGAGAGGTATGATTAAATCCATGGGTCTCGAGGTCAGTGACGGAAATTGATGCTAGGTCCCTGCAGATAAATAGAGCATTGCTGATGGACGAGGACTAACCAAAAGTTGGCTGGTACTCACCAGAGGTTTCAGGGTAAAAGACACTATCTCACATTGGAATCTCTGTTGGAAATAGCAGACACTGAGGACACTAATAAGTGGGAAGAGGAAGGGGCACCAGGGTTCAGAAACTACCTCTGGGGCACAATGTTCACTATCTGGGGAATGGGCCACCTGAGACCCAATCTCCACCAGAACACAATATGTCCATGTAATGAATATGCATATGTACCCCTAGATCTAAAATAAAGAATAATTTTTAAAAATTGGAATCTCTCTTATTCTAAGCGAGGGGGGTATATTTTTCTCCCATTCATGTTTTTCAATGAATTGCTATGCATAGATATTAAAGTTATGAGTGACCTTTTTTGTAAAAAAATAGAAAAACGATGCTGGTTCATTTTATTTTATTGTAGAAATGGGGTCTTGCTATGTGGCCCAAGCTGATCTCAAACTCCCTGTCTCAATTCTCGCCTTGGCCTCCCAAAGTGCTGGGATTACAGGTGTGAGTCATTATGCCCTGTCAGCTACTGTTTTTAAAAATGTTTTATCGATACAAATATGTGTACATATTGATGACATACATGTGATATTTTGTTGGATGCTTAGACTGTGCAATTATTAAGTCAGGTTATTTGGGGGTATCCATTACCTTGAGTATTTTTCATTTCTATATGTTAGGAATATTTCAATTATTCTGTTCTAGCTATTTTGAAATATACACCTAACTGTTGTTAGCTATAGTTACCCTACTCTGCTATTGAAAATATGCTGCTATTCTTATTTTTAAAATTTATATCCTGATGGGTACAATGATTGGCAACTCTACAGCTCCAGAAAATTGATAAGAAAAAATTGTGATTATGAATGTAATAATAAAGACAGGAAAATGCCTTCCCTCATATGCCCTGAGCTTTGTTGACACTTGTCTAGTAACTGCTCTCCAAAGTGTCTGAATGTCCCATCCTCATTCCCAATATCCTCAACCCCAGCACGACAAATCTCAGCCTTACTTCAAGACTTGGGTAAACCACCCCTTATACATGAAGGGCTTTTCCGGACTGGACGGGTTGTTATCATCCATGAACAACAAGTTAAAGTGGCTCAAATACAGGTTCAGTATTTCATTCAGCTCAGGTGTATCAGAGAACATCCCAAGATCAGGATATTCTGAGAGGAGGACAGGTTTGAAGTTTTTACAGGACAAGGAAAAGAGAGGGGTGTGTAGTCAGAGTTGGCCAAGGCTGTAGATTTCTTTATTAGCAATTGCTGCAGGGCTGTACTTGGGACAATGGGTTGGAAATGGTTCCAGTTTTTCATGCTTCTTGTTCTGGGTCATTGGTGCAATCTCATGCCTGTAGACGTTAGAGTAGTTCGTGGGCTATTTTGAAAGCTGTGTAGTTTGTCAAGGTTCAGGAAAGAGGAAGATTGCAGAGAAGGTGGAGGCAGGGGAGAGGTTTTTTTGTTTTGTTTTGTTTTTGTTTGTTTTAGGAAAGGAACAAGGGTTTGAGCAAAGCAAACTAAAATTGGTTTTATTCCTTTTACAATATTTACTTCTTCCTTTGCTGTTGACCAGTTGCACTTCAAATGGTAGATCTGCAATCGGACTTGTAGCACTCAATTTGCGTTTCAGCTACCGCTTTGTATCTGTGGGTACTACATTCACGGATTCAACCAATTGTGGCTTGAAAATATTTTTTTAAAAAAGGATAGCTGCATCTGTACTAAACATGTGCGGACTTTTTTTTTGTCCTTATCGCCTAAGCAATACAGTATAACAATTATTTACATAGACTTACATTGTAAATAGGTATCCTAAGTATTCTAGAGATGATTTAAAGTGCATAGGAGTATATTTGTACTCTATATGCAAACACTACGCCATTTTATTTCAGGGAATTGAGTATCCATGGATTTGGGTATCCACAGGGGGTCCTGGGTCCAATACCCCAAGGATACCAGGGGACAACTATATTCTCTTTTGTATGGGTCTTCCTTTCCCACTAGAGAAAAAAGTCTGAAAAACAGAAGCTGTGTGATACTCGTCTTCACTTACCCACACAACCCAGCATGAGGCAGACAAAAGCTCAAGGCTCCATAAATTGATGTTGAATTGGATTGAATGTGAACCTCAACATCAACTAAATCCAAATCTTCACTCAAATTTTACATGTTGCTGAAATATCAATGGATAAGATGATGTGTTATCTGGGAATTACTTCAAAATAACTAAGTTGGTGGTGGGTAATTCAAACAAGATTGGTCAGTAGTTGAGAACTGTTGATGCTGAGTTACTGGTACATGGTGTTTGTTGCTATTATTTTCTCTATTTTTATATGTTTGGGGTTTTCTATTTTAAAAATTAGGAAAGAACCCTATTGTTTTAAAATTGGCATATATTGAATAAAACTTTATATGTTTATTGCTACTGATTATCCACTAATAACGGCTTCTTCCTGTGATTACTCCTATATTCTTAAATTGCCAGCCTGCATAGCATTTTCACTGCCATTGTTTGTATAGAATGATATAACAAGTTTCATCAGAGAGTCTCATCAGAAGGCACTGAAACATACCTTCTGTTCCATGAGCTAGAAATAATTATAAAACCTTTCTTTTAACCCATGAATCCCAAACCCTATTTTAAAAATTACTGCTCATTTCTCCTAAGTTTTAAGGGAAAGCTATCTCCAGCCTCACACCTTCATATATTTTACTTATTGAGCCATCTTAGAAATCATCTTTTCCAGTTCAAAGTTTTAGAAATGTGAAAACTGAGGTCAAGAAACATTGTCACTTTTCCTGAAATCATAGAGACAATCGGAAAAACAACAAAGGTCAAGCACAGGTGTCCAGACTAGGTTTCTTTTCATTCATTTATTCACTTTACAAAAGTTTGTTGTGCATTTTCTCTTTGCCAGAAAGGCAAAATTCACAGTGCAGTCAAAATCCCAGGCTTTCATGGTGTGGCATCCATAATGAGAGGAAGAAAATAGGACAGAATGGATGGGCTAGACTGCATGATGCAGCAATTCCATTCCTAGGCATATATCCAAGGGAAACAAGAACTTATATAGACACATACACAAACACAAAAGTTGTACATAGATGTTCATAGCAGCATTATTCATAATAGCCAAGAGGCGGAAACAACACAAATGTCCATCGTCTGGTTAGTGGATAAACAAAATATGGTCTATCATCCATACAATGGAATATGATTCAGTCCTAAATAGGACTGAAGTTCTGATACATCTCCAATAGGAACAAACCTTGAAAACGTGGTGCTCAGTGAAAGCAGTCAGTCACAAAGATCACATGTTGTATGATTCTATTTATTTGAAATGTGCAGAATAGGCAAATCCATAGAGACAGAAAATAGACTAGTGCTTGCCAGGGACTGAATGGGGGAAGACAAATAGGGAGCTTAATGAGTATGGGGGCTTTCTTCGGGGATGATGAAAATGATCTAACATTGACCGTGGTGATGGTTGCCCAACCCTATGACTATACTGAGTCATTAAATTGTATACTTGAAATAGGAGAATTGGGTGACATGTGAATTAAATTTCAATAAAGCTGTTAATTTAAAGTAAAATAAAACATGCAGTGCCATTAAGTGCTGTGTGTAAAAATTAAATGGGAAATGGATAAAGGGGTGGCAGCAGGGATAAACTTCAGTTCAATATCTTTCCAACATTCTCCAAATTCTATAAATAAGTAAATCTGAAAATATTCCTTGAATCAGAAAGTCAACTAATGCATCACTCTCCTGTTACATTAATTAAATTGTATCACTACAGGTTTTTAAACCATTCAGTGCTTTGCGCCGCCAGGAAATACAGGGTGTAATCAGGAGAATACTGCAACAGGAGAATCCTTGGGAACATTTTGCTTCCTGGACCAGAATTGTATCTAAGGATTCACACTATCTGGGTTTCATACTAGTTGCACACACAGGACCTGTTTTGCAGGTACAATCCCAGAAACACCTGAACAAACATTGGATGATTCGATACCAACCAGCCCACTGAATACACAGAATCAAGAAATCAGTTTCTGACCCATTATAGGGCCAGTGTTTTACAAACTGGATGTGTTTGGTATTTTCCAAGTTCTGCTATTGAAGAGCAATTTTGGGATTGGGTTTTTTTCAAAAGCCTTCAAAAAGCGTTCCCCAGGCTGGCCACTGTGAAGGCAGCCTCTTGCACTATAAAGAATCTCCAAATGCCTACCTTCCTAGAGGGTGACTCAGTAGTCCTATGAGTCAGTCTGAACTAGGCTTTTCACATTCTCTGAGATCTTTTTCCAGAAGCTGCCTCCTGCCTCCAAACCTTCACAGCCCAGGTGCTTTCTCATTATAGAGAAAAGCCACAGCAGATGACAATTGTCCCCTGGAGCAAAAAAAATTGAAAGAGGGTCCCTGTATTTTAATAGAGATATAATAAATTGTACCCTGAGGAAGGAATGCCCTTGAAAGCATTCTAAAGGCTTAACTTGACCACAAGGTAAAAACTCAAGAAATTGCCGAGGGCAGGTTCAGCTCTGACATTAACCTTCACTTTTTGCTATTTCTGTGGTTTGACTCTGAATTTAGAGTCCATTCTCTCCTGAGCTCCCAATGAAACCTGCAATCTGGAGGGCCACCAGCCCTGGGCGTTCATTCAGACCACTGTTCAGAGTGGGTGATAAAGACTAGTGAATATGAAATATAGATTTAAAGGTGTCAGAAAAGAGTAAGTTGGGTTCACATCATATGTTCTTCTGCATCCAAACGTCCCCAAAGCAGAATTTCATTGCCAGTCTCGGACCTGAGGCAGAGATGGACTGTTCAGCAGCCACCTGCAAATAAAAAAGTTTGCACACAACCCTCCCTCTGGCTGCCAAGACCCCTGTTTTATCTATTGTCCAACCAAAATAAAATTAAGGGCTGAGAAGCCAACTCCAGGACAGTCACCACTTATGTGGGAAACTTGAAAAACTGGAAGCCCTCAACCAAGAGGAATAAGATGCATGAGTACCCTGCAAGTGGGATGCAATAGATTTGGACAGAACAGAGGAGAGAAAGCCATAATGTAACCATACATTTAAAAAGTCTGGAAAGAAAAATCCAAATCCACCATGCTTAGAAGTGGCCCAAGGAAAGAGTTTAGATTAGAAATATCCACAGCAAATTAGGAAACCAACATAGTACCAGGGAAATTACAAACTCAGGGCTTCATTTTCCAGCAAGTTTTGGTCATGTGAATTTCTTCACATCACTGTGCTTCAGTTGTAAAGGAGAATCAGTAATACCTCTCACAGAACACTGGATTGTTGTTATATATGTGAAAGCAACCAAGACAAATAGCTTAATAGCATCAATTGGACATCATGACCTTTGGAAAATATTCTAAATAGGGGTCAACAAACTATGCCCACAAGCTAAATGTGGTCTCTGCCTATGTTTGTAAATAAAGTTTTATTAAAACATCATCATGCCCATTCATGATGTACTGTCCATGGCTGCTTTTCTGCTACAGTTGCTGAGACAAATACCATATGGTCCCAAGATCATTGTATATTACTATCTGATTCTTTACAGAAAGTTTGGAGACCCCCTTAAAGATCAGTTTATCATCATTCCCATGGGAATAGCAATAAACTTCCACCTATTGACCACCTGTTATGTCTAGTCATATATGACTTCATTTAATCTTATGAGATAGGTATTTATAATCTCAATTCTAATTCTAAGAAAACTGAAGTTGTTAGATGATGAGCTATTTCCCCAAAGTCACATTATGAAAAGCAGTATGACCCATCTTTAGATTTCAAAGTCAATTCTACATTGTTTCTTAGTGGTGTTTTTATTCAAAAGTAAGAACATAATGTAGGAGAGAAAAAAATGAAAATAAGAGTCATAGGGAAACCCCACAGGCCAGCGTAGTAGTCTTTCTTTTTGATCTGCCATCAAAAGTGGAACCACCAACAAAATGCAGATTTTCAAAGACCAAAGCTGTGCACCTGATTTTTTGAAGCCCATAGCGGCCGGGCTCCTACAGTTTCATCTCTTTTGGTGCTCCCACTCTTCCCTTGGAAAGCTGGCTGGCTTCCCTCAAGTTGCTCTAACTGGCCAGGTTCTCTCCTATCCCTCCAACCCCTAAACACTCATATCCAAACATTCCCTAGCTAACTTTTAGTTAACACTTTCAAAGTATCAACTCCAATGTCACTTCCTCAAATGAGCCCTCTTTCCCCACGGACTGAGTCAAATCCACTTATAATATACATGTATATACATATAGATGCATAAGTACATACATATTTATGTATTCAAATCCTTCACTGCACTTAGAAGAGTTGTACATTCAAATTTTTAAAAAATTATTTAATTAACCTCAACGGTAGGGAACCATCTAGTTTTTTTTTTAACATTTTTAAGATGTGGAGTACAATTCAGGTTCTGGTTTTGATTGTTCTTACATTCCTGGCAAATATATTATAGTTTGAGTGGGAACATAACAAATATTTGTTGAATTTTTAAAATGCTGATTTTCATAAAAACCTTTTTAGGGAAGATCATCACTGTCAAAGTTGAAGCCTTGAATACAATGGAAAATGTAAAGGCCACGATCCAGGATAAGGAAGGAATTCCTCCTAATCAGCAAAGACTGATCTCTGCTGGCAAGCAACTGGAAGATGGACATACTTGTCTGACTACAACATCCAAGAGGAGTCAACTCTTCATCTTGTCTTGAGACTTCGTGGGGACGCTAAGGAAAGGAAGAAGTCTTGCATCACTCCCAAGAAGAATGAGCATAAGAGAAAGAAGGTTAAGCTGGCTATCTTGAAATACTGTAAGATGGATGAGGGTGGCAAAATGAGTCACCTTCATGAGGAATGCCCTTCCAATGAATGTGGTGTTGGAGTTTTTATGGCCATCCACTTATCCAGACATTGTTGTGGCAAACCTTGTCTGACTTATTGCTTCAACAAACCATAAGACATGTAGTTGTGAATGAGTTAGTAAAAGACATGAACTAACAAAACAAGTGATAGATTAAAATAGAAATAGTTCAGCCAGCTGATGTAAGGCAGAGCACTGGCAAATAGAAGCTGCCAAGCTTTGGCAGTAGTTGTGTTCAGAGCTAGCAGAAACACCTCCCTATTTCCTCCAGCACTCGGGGCAGGTGGGGGAAGGAGGATTTTGGAGTCTCAGTCCCTTCTTACCTCTTTAGCATCACTTTCTCCCTTCTCACCCTCACACCTTATCATCTACTAACTCCAAATGAACAGGAGTTCTCCTATCAACCCACATTCTACACACACACACACACACACACACACACACACACACACATGTTATTTCCCATCTTCCTGAGAATTATTCAGGCTAGGGTTTAATTCCCCTTGAGGGGTCTTGAGGAGTCACTCCTTCAAGAGCCCCTCCATAACCTCAGATTGGACCAAATACTCATCTCCAGGTACTCCATGAATACAGCTGTTTGTCATTAAATATTCCCACATTGAGTGTATTTGTCTACTTGCCCATCTATCTCAATGCTCCAGGGGCATATCAAGGACACGCACCATATTTTTTCCTAGCATGAGATGCCCAGTGCAGTCTCTACTTAAGAAAAATTCACTTATTTGAACCAACTTGTTTAGTCTCTAGTCAAATAATAGAAAATCCTAAAACAGAGTAATCAACAGAAAATTAGGTTCCAGATTCCTCATCTATCTCTACTGTCTAAAAGACACTCTTTTGGCTGGACTTTTCCCCTTCTTCTTTTCCAACTGTCTTGGACACCTCCAGCAGAACAAGAGAAGGACTTTCCGTGTTGCAAAGATGGGTAGTAGCAACTAGAGCTCTCCTCAGCAGCTGGGGTGGGAGTGGCTCACTCCCTCCTCTGCCCCAGAGGAAGAATACACCTCACTGGAAATGCCAGTGCCACGTGACAGAGAACTGCAGAAATAGTTCTCCCTGAAGTCAGAAAATTGGGAATTGGTACACTCTAGAAAAGGGAGAACTATCAGGTAGTAGAGAGGGGGTGTGGGGCTGTGCCAGCCTACAGGGCACTATGTAGAAAAAAAAGGCATAACATAGATCTCCCTTATTAGTTACTGAATTCTGTTTTTAGGAGACTCCATATGGAAAGCACCTATTGACAGATTTCTTGCCTCTGTGCTGGTAAGGAAGTGGCTGGTCATTGCTTCTGTCACTTGTTTCATTTACATGTGAGCATGCTTGTACTTCCGTGATAGGTTTTTCTCTGTTCCCTTTTGTCACCAAAGACATTGGGCTTGGGTCTGTGCTTTTGCCTCATGAGTCCCACAGCTTTTTAACATGATGGTTCTTCAATACACAGCTTGCTAGTATTCTTTCCCCCAAGGAAATTCTCCTCTACCCGACTCCCACAGATAGGGTTGTTTGCATTCTTCCTATTACTAGCCACCTGACCAATCAGACCCAAACCACTTGCACTTGAGTCTGCTTTTTAAAATTCCTTTTTTATGCCCACCCTGCACATAAGTATCTTGTTTGTGATCACAAAAATCAACTGCCTAGATAACCTGCTAAGGCCTATTATTTTCCCTAATTATTTGATTTTAAAAAATCATTTAAAATAGAAAAAGGTGTGTGACAAAGTGAAAAAATTCTGCTTATACCATTTTCTAGAAAGAGAGTAATTTAAGAATTATGGACATAAAGAAATGCCATCCACATAAAAGAAAAAATATATGTATATTAATCACCCAGAAACATGAGGTTTTCACGTGTTCTGAGTTTACCTAAATGTCATATTTATGCTAATAACATGCATGATATTTTATTTTTACTTAGAGGCAAAACTAAAGTTTGGGTAGCTGCCAACAAGTTGTTGAACTTGAGAGCGATGGTATAAATTTCCAAGGACATAATTGCAGGTGCATCAGATGTACTTGTCTACTTAGCTGATGTTCAAGTTCAAAACAGAGTTATGTTTTGAACATGAGCAATGTTCGTAAATGAGCATTTTCAGGGCATTTTTAGTATTGTTTGACCTCAGGCAGAATCAGCCAAAGGCAGTTGGGTGTAGTAAAAAGAACATGAGACTTTATTTCAGGAAATTTAACTCTATGGCTCACCAGCTCACCAGCGTGAGAATGTGTGCGTGTCCCTTGGCATCTTGGCCTCATTTTTGGGACTGTAAAATAAGGGAGCTGGAGTCAATAGTTTCTAAGATTATTTCCTTTTCTCAAATTCCCTGGAATTATTTATTTACAGAAAAATAAAAAGGAAAATATGCCATAAATATGATGCTAGACAAAACCAAGACGGGCAATTCATCTTCAAGCAGGCATCTCTTAGGTTTGTATTAAAAAGGATAATAAGGGCCAGGCGCTGTGGCTCAAGTCTGTAATTCCAGCATTTTAGAAGGCCAAGGCAAGAGGATTGCCTGAGCTCAGGGGTTCGAGACAAGCCTGGGCAACTTAGTGAGCCCTCATCTCTACAATAAACAAACAAATAAACCAGGCTTGGTAGCGCACACCTGTAGTTCCAACTACTTGAGAGGCTAAGGTGGAAGGATCGCCTGAGCCCAGCAGGTCGAGGCTACGGGAGCAGTGAGCGTGCCACTGCACTCTAGCCTGGGTGACAGAGTGAGACTTCAACTCAAAAAAAAAAGAAAAGAAAAGTATAATAAGAAAAGAGTTCAATGAAAAGTGAAACAGAGAAAGTCCAGAGTCCTTCCTAGAACCTAAGAGACACTATTATGCCACATACATTTCTTTATATTTATGTAGAGTCAATCCAATGTACATTTGATACATGATTTTGATAATAGCTTATTTTGAAAATGGGGGAAAATAGCCATGTAGGATTATATAGAATGATGCCAATCATACAAATATTGTTATTCTTGTACATAAAAATACATGTGATCATATTTGGGTTGCTCCTTCCACCCCAATAACTACTATATTTTTGTTGTTGTTTATGAAAGGAGCAGAATAACACTTTCTCTAACTGAGTCAATTCAATTAAGCTCACCTAATGTGCTAGAGGAATCAATACTTATAAAGTGGGAGGTCCAGTAGGGTATACGCGGATCTCAAGGTAGAATATTGAAAGAACACACAAAATCCACATGAAATTGTATAGCAATTAAGACAGAGAAAATTGGAATATTATATTTCTTTTGTACTTCAGAATTTTAACTGCTATTGAGTCCATCAGAAACAAATACACAAAAATAATATTTTCCCTATTGATAAGCTTTATTACAGATTCTCCTCTCTCCTGACCAAAGCAATGGAAAACAATAAAGAGAAGGAAAAAAAATTAAAATGAAATTCCATCTGTGTGACTGATGGGAGGGACAGAGGTGAGTAAGATGGCAGACACGGGGCACCAAGAGGAAAGTCTGTTATTACTATGACGGGGATGTTGGAAATTACTAGTATGGACAAGGCCACCCAGTGAAGCCTCACTGAATCTGCATTACTCACAACTGGCTGCTCAACTACAGTCTCTACAGAAAAGTGGAAATCTATCACTCTCACAAAGCCAGTGCTGAGGAGATGACCAACTTCCACAGTGATGGGTATATTAAATTCTTACACTCCATCATCCAGGTAATATGCTGGTGTACAGCAAGCAGATGCAGAGATTCAATGTTGATGAGAACTGTTCAGTATTTGATGGCTTGTTTGAGTTCTGCCAGTTGTCTACTGGTGGCTCTGTGGCAAGTGCTGTGAAACTTAATAAGCAGTAGACAGACATCAAGGTGAACTGGGCTAGGGGCCTATATCATGAAAAGAAGTCTGAGGTATTCGGCTTTTGTTATGTCAATGGTATAGTCTTGACCATCCTAGAGGGTGTTGTATATTGACATTGGTATTCACCATGGCAATGGCGTGGAAGAGGCCTTCTATACCACAGACCGGGTCATGACTGTGCCCTTTCATAAATACAGTGAGTACTTCCCAGGAACTGGGGACCTATGGATATCGGGGCTGGCAAAGGCAAGTATTATGCTATTAACTACCAGCTCCAAGATGGGATTGATGACGAGTCCTATGTAACCATTTTCAAGCCAGTCATGTCCAAAGTTTCAGATTAGTGCAATGGTCTTTCAGTGCAGCTCAGACTCCCTGTCTGGGGATCGGTTAGGTTGCTTCAATCTGACCATCAAAGGATATGCCAACTGTGTGGAATTTGTCAAGAACAGCAACCTGCCCATCCTGATGCTGGAAGGAGGGGTTATACCATTTGTAATGTCGTCCGATGCTGCAAATATGAAAGAGCTGTGGTCCTGGATAGAGAGATCTCTAATGAGCTTCCATACGATGACTATTTTGAATACTTTGGACCAGATTTCAAACTTCACACCTGTCCTACCAATATAACCAACCAGAACACTAATGAGTACCTTGGGAAGATCAAGGGAGTATATCCTCTGGTCACCCTTGACTGAACATTCCAAACTCTAGTTTGTCCTTCACCAGAGCCCAGCCACTCTTTGTCCCATTGGCCAAAGACAGTGACCATATGACAAGCTGAGAATGCTGCTTCATACACCTGGGGTCCAAATGCAGACGATTTCTAAGGATGCCATCCCTGAGGAGAGTGGAGATGAGAATGAAGAAGACCCTGACTAGCGTACCTCAATCTGTTCTTCTGACAAATGAATTGCTTGTGGGGAAGAGTTCACTGACTCAGATGAGGAGAGAGAGGATGGCAGCAAGAACTCTTCCAATGTCAAAAAAGCCAAGAGAGTCAAAACAGAGGATTAAAAAGAGAAAGACCCAAAGATGAAGATAGAAGTTGCAGAAGAGGAGAAAACCAAGGAGGAGAAGCCAGAGGCCAAAGGGGTCAAGGAGGAGGTCAAGTTGACCTGAGCAGAGCACTCTAGCTTGCCAAATCCCTTACCTTTCTTCTCCAACCCCTCAGATTTTAAATTTTCTTTTTTAAAAAATTTTATTTTAAAGATGTGGGGTACAATTCAGGGTTAGGTATACACACGTTCATTATGCAGGTACCCTTGTTGATGAGGTGTGCCCCTCCCTCCCCTGGCAGTTACCCTCAACTGACAATCCCACCCTCCCTCCCCTGGCAGTTTCCCACTACTGCCAATCCCTTTCTTATAGTATTATGATAATTGTTCAAGGTCCGCTTATGAGTGAGAACATATGGTACTCTGTTTCTGTGATAGATCACCGAGTATGATAGACTCTAAATCCATCCAAGTTGCTGCAAAGTCCATATGTTTGTTCTTCTTTATAGCTGCATAATATTCCATCGTGTGTATGTACCACATTTTTTTATCCAGTCCAGCTTCAATGAGCAACATGGTTGGTTCCATGTTTTTGCTATTGTGAATAGAGCTGCAACAAACATGCGTATGCAGGTATCTTTTATGTAGAATGATTTGAGTTCCTCTGGGTATATTCCCAATAGGGGATTGCTAGGTCATATGGAAGGTCAATTTCTAGTTCTTTCAGAAATCGCCACACTGTCTTCCAAAGAGGTTGCACTAGTTTGCATTCCCACCAGCAGTGTAGAAGTATTCCTTTTTCTCCACATCCTCGCCAGCATCTGTTGTTGTTTATTTATTAATGATGACCATTCTTACTGGGGTTAGGTGGTATCTCCATGTGGTTTTGATTTGCATTTCTCTGATGATGAGTAAGACTGAGCACTTTCTGTTGACTGTCCATATATCTTCTACAGAAATTCATATGGAAACATAGACAATCCTTAGCAAAAGAAACAAAGCAGGAGGTCACACTTCCAGACTTCAAACTTTACTATAAGGCTACAGTAATCAAAACAGCCTGATATTGATACAAAAACAGGCAGATAGACCAATGGAACAGGACAGAGATTCCGGAAGCAAAGCCTCAATTTCTCAACCAACTCATCTTTGACAAAGCCTCCAACAACAACCACTAGGGAGAGGAGAACCTATTCAGTAAATGGTGCTGGGAAAACTGGCTGATCACATGCAGAGGATTGAAACAGGACCCCTATCTATCACCATACAAATTAACTCTAAATGGATCAAAGACCTAAATGTAAAACATCAAAATATAAGAATCTAAGAAAATTCAGGAGACACCCTTATGGAAATTGGAACTAGCAACCAATTCCTGATCAAAACCCTAAGTGCCCATACCATAAGAAATAAGATAGACAAGTGGAACCTCATCAAACTGACGAGCTTCTGCAAAGCAAAAGAAACCATTAAGAGAGCAGGGAGACAGCCCACAGAATGTGAAAAAATATTTGCTAACTGTCTATCTGACAAAGGCCTAACATCTAGGATCTACAAGGAACTCAGACGCACCAAAAGAAAAAAACAAACAACCCCATTAAAAAGTGGGCAAAAAGCCGGGCTCGGTGGCTCAGCCTGTAATCCCACGCCTTGGGAGGCTGAGGTGAGTGGATTGCCTGAGCCCGCGGGTTCGAGACCCGCCTGGGCAACTTGGGGAGCCCTCATCTCTACAATAAATCAGAAAATTAGCTGGGCGTGGTAGCGCGCGCCTGTAATTCCAGCTACTTGGAAGGCTGAGGCGGAAGGATCGCTGGAGCCCAGCAGGTCGAGGCTGCGGTGGCCGGGAGCGGCCACTGCACTCCAATCTGGGCAACAGAGTAAGACTCCGACTCAAAAAATAAAATAAAAATAAATAAATAAAAAGTGGGCAAAAGACATAAAAAGACATAAATAGACAAAATATAAAAAATAGATTTTATATTTTCTATTTCTGTGTATTTATATCAAAATTTGTTAACTATAAATATCCCCAGGGACTAGACAGAAACCAGGACAATGAGCCCATGGCAGCTGTGCTGGGTGGACTCTTCTAGGAGTGACCCTGCCACCTATCATTCCTTAGTTTTTAATTCTGAACCATAAAGGGTGCCAGGGCTAGGTGGGATACTTTTATGCAACTGTACGACAAAATCCTGAAATGCCAAGTGCCTGTTTAATAGTTTTGGAAAGATGCCCTTTTTACTGAGCATTCTGGAAGAGGTGGCTGGGTCTTCAAGGACTCTGGTTCTTTTCAGGCTCCTAAGGTAACATCAACCATTTTTAAACTGATTCTGTTCCCATACCTTTCCACTATCCTTAAGTGAGCCAGGAAACTCACACTGTCTGCTTCTATCTTCCCCCAGTTCTGCAGGTGGAGGTTGGTAGTTTAGTTTCCTTTTTGAGATGCTATTTCATTTTTGTGTCTCTTTGTAATAAAATGGTACATTTCTATACAAAGAAAAATTCCATCTTCAATAAGATGAAAGACCCCACAAATGCTTAACTACAATCTATGAGGAAAGGCTGCCAAGTTAAATAAAAGTTGAACAGTATGAGAGGGAGGTACTAGTGGAGGGGGAACACCTCTGATATGATCTTAGAGTAGGTGGCAAAGCCCCAAAGGCAAAACTTTGCTTGGCAAGGCAAAGTAGGGATGCAAGAGAAGAATGCAGAAGTCAGTCAGAGAAAGCAGAACTGATTAGGGAAACATTCAGACATAGCATGATGCAGGTTACAGACATGGAGTGATAGAAAAGTAATGACAAATGCAGCAGCTTGGCAATGCTGATTTTTTAATTTTTTGTTATTTTTGTAGAGACTGGGTCTTGCTATGTTGCCTAGGTTGGGATTACAGGCATGAGCCACTGAGCCTGGCTGGCAATGCTGATCTTAGTGAGGAGAAAAGAGTACTTTTTTTCACCCTACAAAAAAAATGGATTTTTTTTTGAGGCAGAGAAACTCCTTCCTAATGGTGAGCAATTCCATGTCATAACATAAAGTACTGTTGGAGGAAAAATGCTAAAAGGCAACCAAAAAATGGCATAGGGAGTTCAAAGTATGTATCATTGGTACTCATAAAAAAGAATGAAAAAAACACAATAGGAAAAAATAAAATATGGAAAAGAATAAGATTTGATAAAAAACGATGGGAGGGGAACATGACCAGAGAGAAATTTGAAATATTTGCATGGACTTATAAGAATGTTATGGAAAATCTCAGTTTCAGAGAGAGGCATGGGTTTCTTTTTAAAAATATGCTTAAGATAACAATCAAGAAGTCATTGATTTATGTGTGAAGCATGAACAGAGAATGAACAGGAAGTTCTCAAAAATGAAAACATAAGAGTACAATGGAAAATCATCCTAATGAAGATAAGAAGGCTGACATTTCAACAGAAATCATGATGATCACAGTGAAACGTTCTAAACGAATCTAGATATAATAGTGCATCAAATAGGAAAGAAAGAATACATGACCCACCAAAGAATGTAAAGTCTTTGTAGAAACTTGTAAGAAAAGTATTAGAAAGTCTTAAGTCCAGAATGAGGTAAGGCATCTAAAAATATACAAGTCATCAAAAAGGGCTTTGATTAATATTAGCTGGATGAACATGGAGAAAAGACCTCATCTTGTGTCCTATAGGAATTCAGTCAAATATGAGAGGTGTTCACAAGTCCTTCTCTGATTATTCTCCAGCCCTTTCTTCCACAGGTCTCAGGTAGTTACAGTTTTAATTTATTTTTTATAGTTACCACTCTCTTTTCTATCTTCTGAAATGTATCTTCTTTTCCACAATGACAAGTTATCGTTTAAATAGTCATTCCTGATTCTGAATACCATGATACTCCTGAGAAAGGTATATACATTCTTTAGCTATTTAAGGGATAAATTGATAAGCAATATGGGAAAATAGGTAAGCAATAATGAACTCAGGATATGAAACATTTTCCTTATCCTTAAGCATCTAACTACCTCTCCTCTGCTCTGAAACACTTCACATGTCCCCACCTTCCGCAGACATTTGCCTTTCTTTAGGTTAAGTTAACACTCTCTTTAATCCTTTTATGGAATAGGGAGAGAGGGGTATGAGAAGCAAATAATGGATTCTACTGACATTCTCCTTCAAAAAGGCCACTAATCCCAGAATAGAACAATAGGTGGGAACTAGCTTTGCTCAGGTAACTGCTTGTCTTGAGTAGTTGGACATTTTGGGAACCCTCACAACTTTCTAATACTCAGTTTAGCGATGCATTGTGCACAACGTTTCTTTGAATTCTTGCTTTTAAAATTATGTGATAGCTGTGGTCTTTTCACAATTTGCCCAAATTAACTGAAATAATAAAGTAGTGCCAATTAAACATTTTTTCTCCCATAATTCTTTTACCTGATTGTTTTGCATCCTTTGCCTTCTCTGTCTTTTAAGTACTAATTAGAAATAAATAAATAAATAATTATTATTAGCAGAAAATCCCAGAATGGAATGAGTTTGAAAACATGTGTTGGGGGAAGGGATGGATTGTGTATTTGTTCCTAGCACAATTTTACACGTTATGTAGCATACTTCCCATACATAATAACTTGGGCTAGATAAAGTTATCAACAATCATAGTCCTTTGCAATATCAAGATGTTCTGCAAGAAGTACTCTAAGTTCTAGGTATTTCATCACCTAAATAATGGTGAGAACCATTGACTAGTTAGAATATCTCCTACATTTTTATTTTACATTCTCTTCCTTGTCTTTAAAAATAAACTTCAGAGAGATAATTGTGTAGTTGAAATGTAGAAGAACACTAAAACCCTAAGACCATGAGGAGGTTGTGAGAAAGATTTTTTAGCCTAGATAAGCTGCTTCTCAAATTTGTAAAAAACTTGCATATTATGCTGACTAATCATTATTAGTAATTTTGAGAAATTGTTTATAAAACAGCAGATATTTCCACTCAGCAAACTGAAAATGAACAAATGTTCTTATTTTTCAAATACAAGAAGAAGATCTATTGCACAAATGTGAGATGAATTGCACAAGAAAGATGGGGCGGTAGCAGGGTCAGATGCCATGGAGCAATTGCACAGAAGGAGCTGAGAAGAGGACACTGGATTTAGTGATTAGAAGTCACTTGAGATGGCTGAGAAAGCAATTTAGCTTTGAGAGAACATGAGGTTAATGTCATCCCTGAGGATACTTTGGAAATGGATTCTTTTAAAGAATGGTTGGTGAATACTTAAATCAGAAAGTGGAGGTCACTATGAGTCAGGATGGGCTCATTATAAGTCATGCCAGACTAAACTCATTTCACTGGACTGATAAATACAAGAAATGTAGTAGGCTAGAAGGACAGTAACCTCATGCGAGCCAAAAAAAAAAATTGACAAGATTTTTCATCATAGTCTTGTGAACTGGGTAATGAAACAATTAAGATCAGGTTATAATTATTGAAACTGATGGTTAAGCGATAGATGTCCACCTGGAGGGGTGTTTCTCATGGTCCCTCCCTGACTCTCTCCTGATGGTCATTTTAACTAATGACTTGGATGAAGAAAAGAATGGTCTAGTAATCAGGGCTGCCAATTAGGGGAAACAGGGATGATGCACTAATGCCTCGTATGAAAAAACTGAGACCAAAAAAAAAAAAAACACCAGGAATAAGAAAGAGAAATGAGCTCCAAAGGAGACTTGCCTGGCTAGATCAACGGACTGAATCTAATAAGATGAAGATTGATAGCAGCACTGTACTATTCTTGGTCAAATATACCAGCTACACAAGTACTAAGTAGGGGAGACAGGGACAAAGAGCTTTGTAATAAAAATAACAAGACATAGCAATTGACTATCAGAGAAATATGAGTTTTCAGTGTAATCACTCTTACCAGAAAATAAAAAAGCACCCACAAAAAACAGAAAACTCATGTAACTTTAAACACCTGGAATACAAATATAATGTTGAGCGTATAATGAAAGAATCTCAGTTTGGACCTCACTTTGAGTGATTGTTTTTATTAGAATAATAGAGACAGCCTGCTGTTTACTTAAAAGTATTCTTTGATATTTGTTTATGCAAATTCAAAATTAAGAATAAAATTTGATGAACCATCCCAGTCTACTTTGGGATTAGAAAAATGAATTTATACAGTGTGAGCAGCATTAGCATCTCTGATGAACAGATCACCCACAGAGTTGTAGGGTTTTGTCCTGAGTTCCAAGAATATGTTGTTAGAGCAAGATGACCATGGTGGTGAGGACCCAAAGACAGATGGATAAGTAGGAGCAAGGAAAAGGAGGAAAAAGAGCCTGGGATAGGAAGGGGAAAGTGGATGAAAGACTAAGCATGGTAAAAGGGTAAGCTCTGTATTTGAACTTGTCTTGCTGATCCATATAACCGGGTGATTTTTCTATATTTCTGTGTCCAGACTTTTGGGTACAGCTAATAATAAACACCATACTATAGCCATAGTACTTGATCTCAGGTAACCTCCCTCATCACACACTGTGCTTTCTCTTTGCAGCATTTAACACAATAATTAAGCAACCTTGTGTGTACTTATCTCTCCCTCCTCTAGATGCTAAGTAAGTTCATGGGAGCAAAAACTGAGTCGGTCACTTTCATTACTATATTCTTAATGCCTAATATACAGCCATATATGAGCATATAAGAATCACTCTATAAAAATACTTGAATAAATTGTTGAATATTGCTCAGCAATTCAATAACTTCCTTATGGTGGAAATTTACACATATAAAATACAATAAAGAAAAGCAATATATTTCAAGTTAGTATTAGAACATTACAGTCCTTGCAAAGAAAAAAATATGAAAATTGGCCACTTATGACTTCATAAAGTAAATTACCAACATATTTCATCAGGCTAGTATTAAGTAAGTCACATTTTCTCGATATAATGCATTAGGTTAGAAGGCAAGAATGAAGTGATGATTTGAAAGCCTCCATACAGAAATTTTAAAGCACACATTTTAAAAACTCAAGGGTCAAAAAATAAACTACAGTGGAAGCAGAAAATACATGTAAGCAATATTAACACCAAATTCGACAGAGAGAGGGAGAGAATATACCAACAGGGCATTACCCATATCACTATTTAAAACCTTAAATGTGGATATTAAAAGTGAAAATTGGATAGAAATCAATGAGTTGAGCATCTAGCACGGGGAGTTAGGGAAACAACAACAGGTTAAACCTTTGCAAAGTAGAAATAATAAAGTACTGAGACTGAAAATCCTTTAGCAATATTGAATAGAAGAGTGAGAGAGAACAAATATATACTATTAGAAATTTTAAAATTCATAAGTATAGATGCTGTAGAGATAACAATAGAATAGCAATAACAATGTTACATCAATAAATTTGAAAACTTAAATGTTAAATCATTTTATGAAGCTAACATCACATTGATACTCAAATCAGATAAAGATCCAACAAGGAAAGAGAACTACAGGTCAATATCCCTGATGAACACAGATGCAAACATTCTCAACAAGATTCTAGCAAATCGAATCCAACAACACATCTCAAAAATCATCCACCATGGCCAGGTAGCCTTCATCACTGGGATGCAAGGATGGTTCAACATCCACAAGACCATAAATGTAATTAAATACATCAACAGATGTAAAAGCAATAACCACATGATTATATCATTAGACATGGAAAAAACTTTTAATAAAATCTGGCATTCCTTCTTGAACACCTAGGTATAGAGGAACATGCCTCAAAATAGAATAGTAAGAGCCATCTACAATAAACCCATAGCCAACATACTGCTAAGCAGACAGAAATTGGAACCATTTCCCCTGAAAACCGGAACAAAATAATGCTGCCCACTCTCACCCTTCTGCTTAACATGGTATTGGAAGTCCGAGCTAGGGCAATCAGACAAGAGAAAGAAGTCAGGAAAAGAGGAAAATAGGAAAAGAGGAAGTTAAGTTAGCCCTCTTTGCAGATGACATGATCCTATACCCTAAAACCCCAAGAGAATCTGCCAAAAACCTCCTTGTACTGATAAAGGACTTTGGCAGAGTCTCAGGGTACAGAATAAATGTTCAAAAGAGTCATATTCCAAGCCAGGCTCGGTGGCTCAGCCTGTAATCCTGCGCCTTTGGGAGGCTGAGGTGAGTGGATTGCCTGAGCCTGCGGGTTCGAGACCTGCCTGGGCAGCGAGACCTCATCTCTACAATAAATCAAAAAAAAAAAATCAGCCGGGCATGGTAGCGCGCACCTGTAGTTCCAGCTACTCGGAAGGCTGAGGCGGAAGGGTCGCCGGAGCCCAGCAGGTCGAGGCTGCGGTGGCCGGGAGTGGCCACTGCACTCCAGTCTGGGTGACAGAGTGAAACTCCAACTCCAAAAAAACAAAACAAAACAAAACCCAAAAGAGTCATATTCCTATACACCATCAAGAAACAGAAACCCAAATACAAAGCACAATCCCATTCACAATAGCCACAAAAAATATAAAATACCTTGGCACCTTCCTAACCAGAGAAGTGAAAGAGCTTTACAATGAAAACCACAAAACACTGCTCAAAGAAATCAAAGATGACACAAACAAATGGAAAAATATTTCATGGTCATGGATTGGAAGAATCAACATTGTTAAGATGTCCATCCTCCCCAAGGCAATCTATAGATTTAACACAATACCCATTAAATTACCAGCATCATTCTTCTCAGACCTGGAAACAACAATACAGAAATTCATATGGAAACAAAAATGACCATTAATAACCAAAACAATCCTTAGCAAAAGAAACAAAGCAGGAGGTATTGCACTGCCACACTTAAAACTTTACTATAAGGCTACAATAAACAAAACAGTCTGGTATTGGTACAAGAATAGGCATATGGACCAATGGAACAGGATAGGGATTCTGGAAGCAAAACCTCAATTTCTCAACCAACTCATCTTTGACAAAGCCTACACTAACAACCATTGGGGAGAGGTGAACTTATTTAGTAAATGGTGCTGTGAAAATGGGCTGACCACATGCAGAAAATTAAAACAAGACCCCCACCTACCACTGTACACAAAAAAATCAACTCTAAATGAATCAAAGACCTAAATGCAAAATTTCAAACTGTAAGAACCTTAGAGAATGCAGGAGACACCCTTATGGAAATTGGAACTGGAAACCAATTCCTGATCAAAACACCAATTGCCCGTGCCATAAGAGATAAGATAGACAAGTGGGACCTCATCAAACTGAAAAGCTTCTGCAAAGCAAAAGAAACCATCAAGAGAGCACAAAGACAGCCCACAGAATGGGAAAAAAATATTTGCCAACTGTATATCTGACAGAGGCCTAACATCCAGGATCTACAGGGAACTCAAACGTGCTGAAAAGAAAAAAAACAAATAGCCCTGTTACAAAGTGGACAAAAGATCTGAATAGACATTTCTCAAAAGAAGACATATGAGTAGCCAACAGATACATGAAAAAATGCTCAGCCTCACTAATCATCAAAGAAATGCAAATTAAAACCACACTGAGATACCACCAAACTCCAGTCAGGATAGCCATCATCAATAACTCAAAAACAACAGATGCTGGAGAGGTTGTGGGGAAAAGGGAACGCTTCTACACTGTTGGTGGGAGTGTAAACTAGTACAACTTTTATGGAAAACAGTGTGGCAATTCCTCAAAGATCTAAAAAATCAACTTTCCATAAGATCCAGCAATCCCCTTCTGGGAGTATACCCAGAGGAATTCAAATCACTCTATGAAAAAGATACCTGTACATGCATGTTTATTGCAGCATTATTTGTAATAGCAAAAACATGGAACCAACCGTGCTGCCCATCAAAAGAGAACTGGGGAAAAAAATGTGGTACACATACATGATGTAATAGTATGCAGCCATAAAGAAGGACAAAATTATGAACTTTGCAGCAACTTGGTTGAACTTAGAGTCTTTAATACTGAGTGGTCTACCACAGAAACAAAGAACCGAGTGCCACATGTTCTCACTCGTAAGCGGGACTTAACAATTATCATTATATGATAAGAAAGGGATTGATAGTAGTGGGAAACTGCCAGGGGAGGGAGGGGGAGCACACCTCATCAATAAGGGTGCTTGATCTCAAACCAGGTGAAGTGGGGACCAAAGCGAGGCCCACACTTTACCTACACAATGACCATTTGTATACCTAACTCTGAATTGTACCCTAGCATTAAAATAAAAAAAAACCCAAAACTTAAACGTTAAAAATCCTGGAGGAAACAGATAAACGAAAAAACAAACCTAGCCCCCAAAACCCAAGTCAGTAGTTTAAAAGTCTTTCCACAAAGAAGGTCTAGGTCCAGATGGTTTTAAGTGTTAATTATCACAAACAATCCACGAATAATACCAAACCAATATAGCTCCTCCAGAAAGTAGAATAAGAAGAAATTTACCCTAACTCATTTTATGAGACTAGCAAATTTTAATAGCCAAATCATAAAAAGAAAGTCAGTTTTATTAAATATAGGACCAATTATCTTAAAATATCAAGAATTATGCAACGTATAAAGAATAATAATCACACAATGAACAAATTTGGATTAACTCTGAAAGACCAATTCATTAATCACCAGAAAAAAAACTACATGATCATTCTTATGAATGAAAAAAAGCATTTGATAAAGTCACTATTCCTGATTTTTTTTCAAGATCCTTTGTAAATTAAGAATGAAAAGTAACTTTCTTATCTGATACGCAGTAACTATTTTTTAAAAACTTAGTTAAAACATTATATTTAAGACCGAAAAGGTAAAAGTTTCCACTTTAAGATCAGGAGTGAGATTATATTATACAACATATAATATAATATTAAATAATATTTGAATTTGAGGCACCAAAGTCCACTTTAAAGAAATTTTTTTAAAAATATGAAGATTACAAAGTAAAAAGGTATTATTATTTACTGCTTATTCATTGCCTAGCTAAAAAAAAACCCTCAAATCTCAAAGAATATTTAGATAAATTATTAGAATTAATGAAGGCTTATGAAGTTTACTGGATTAAAAAAGTTTATAATCACTTGTATATCTATATGCTGCCAAAAATTATTAAAAAATTTTTAGAAAGTAGCTTTCATAAAAGCTACAAGAATATAAATAATTATTAATGAATAGAATAAAATCTGTAAAAAAAAAAACCCTTTATTTGGAAATTTAAAAGAATACCAAAATAACAAAATAATAAAAATAAATGAAGAATTATAACATAATCTTGAATACAAAGACAAAATTTTCAAGAAGTCACTACTCTAGTCAATATATAGATTTAATGTAGCTTCAGTCAAATGCCAACAAGATTTTTAAGGGGAAATTTACAAGTTAATTTTAAAATGTATATACAAGAACAAATAGCTATAAGTAATCGAGACTTCTGAAAAGAAAAGATGGAGAAACTTATTCTATTCAGAATTAGTATAATGTTTTGATGATTAAACCCATGTGAAATTAGGACTAGAATAAACACACTGACCAATTCGAAGAATAAAGAGCCATTTGGGGCAAGAACAGACACCTTGACCAATGATCCAAGATCCCAGACACAGATTTAAGTACATGGAATTTTCACATATAACAGAAAGAGCTTTTCTTCTCTGATGTGTGGGAAAATATGGAATAAATGGTACTAGGACAGTGGTTATTTATACACATGGAAAAAAAATAGAACTGAAACTCCACCTCACATTCTACACAAAAAATCAAATCCAGATGGTTGAAAAATTTAAATGCCAAAGGCAAAACTATAATACTTTACAAGCCAATTTAGGAGACTATCTGATGTCCCCAGAGAGGAAAGGATTTCTTAAACTGAATTTAAAATAACCATAAGCCATAAAGAAAAAGAAACAGAAACTTAACTATATTCAACAAATCTCTAATTGTCAAAATATACTATATAGAGAAAAAAGTATCACAAATAAATTTGTGACATATAATTGCAATGGCTTAGCATCTAGAATATATAAACAATACATACTTATCAATATAAAAAAGATAATGTATTTAACAGAAAACAAAATGTGAAAAATACTTGAAATAGGATTTCATAAGAGAAAAAAATCATATAAGGAGATGTTTAATCTCATTAGTTATCAGAAAGATAAGATACAGATTTACAACTATCAGATTGGCAAAACGTAAAAGGCTAGAAATATCAACTGAGGTACCCATATCAGCTACTAAGGTGTTGTGGGACAAAATTGCGTATGGTGAGTTTTTAAGGGCAATGCTGAGAATTCACTGAAGGATTCGAACCTGCTTCAAAATTGTCAAATGTCTTCACCTATTTCAAGAATATAAAAACTAGATCAAATTTAGCATGGTTTGGTGATTGGTGAGGATCTTTCTTTGGAGAAATCTGTTGCCATGCTGTAAGTAACCCTACTCTTTTTGAAGGAATGAATGGGTTATTACTAGTCCCAAACCTAATGAGTGAGCTTCAAGAAGATTTCTACCGTGCTTTGGAAATCCTTACAGTTTGAAGACATTGAATAGGGGTGTCTGACTTATTCCTAAGAAAGTTAAATTGGACTGTGGCCTGGGTTCTGACTTTCACCTGGAGAGTCTGGTGGGCAGAAGAGTGGCAGAGTCAGGAGGGTCTACGGTCTTGGTATCAACCTACATTTCCTGTTCTAGATGGAGCCCACCATTCAGAGGCTTGTGTGAAATGGCTTTGGGATCCCGGACATTCTTGGGGCAGGACAAAACTACAGGAACCCACCCAAGAATAGAGACACTCTCCTTCATTCCCTGCTAAGGGGCTCAGTTGAAAACCACCAAAGAGCCCTGGAAAACACGCATGATAAAAAGAGCCAACTTCAATTCTCTGCAGACCACCTAGAAACACAGAGGTACCTATCTGTCCACATACTGCACTCATTATGGTTCAGGAAGGGAGAAAAGCAAGATGTAATGTCAAGCTGGTGTTGGAGTGTGACTATGACATGAGACTGGACATTCCAATTCTTGAAATAAAACCGTTTTTAATAACAAAAAGTGACAGGATGATATTTTATTTTTTGAGTGTGATGAGTCTCTCCAAGTATTCGAAAAGGGTGGTGGAGACTATAATAAAAGCATATACTTGGTCAATGTTCTGTTTTCATAGAGGATAAAACTGTAAAGAAAAGTTAGGGAATGATATAAATAAAATATGGGAAGACTGAATTGGGCAGGAGAGTGAGTAGGGTGGAATTCAGGAGGGGGCACACTGGGGCCATGGAGGTGCTGATAACATTCTGTGACCCGAGGTGTTAGGGTGGTGGTCAGTGTATTGTGAGTCCTGATTCCTTGATCATCTTTAGCAAGTATTATGTATACTTCTGCAAGTATTCAATATTTTTTTATAAAGCAACACTTAAAGGGAAACCATAAAAATCTAGAAGACAACATACATGCATATTTATTTGACCAGGAAATTCTTTCACAATTTTTTCCCTTTTCAAGTCCCTTGATCTGAAGTATACTTTTTATGCCATTAGCAGTTCAGGTCCCTGATGCTTTCAGATTTTTGAAAAACAAAGAAAAGATTTTTTTTTCTACACACCATTCTTGTATATGTCTCTGTCCCAAGCAATAAGCATATACTTGCTGAGTTATTTGAAAAGGATGTGGATGAAGAAGAGAGAATTTAAGGGGAGACTGGAAACTTTCGCAAGATTTTTAAAATATTCACAATGCTGATAATGATTGCCTCCAGATGGTCAAATTACTGGTGAGTTCTTTTTATGATGTCCTATTCCAAGCATTTTTGTAATGAAAATTAACTACTTATGTATTAATAAGTAAACAGAAATTATTTGTTTTGTATGTCTCTCCTCTCATGTAGATTTAGATTGTCCAGAATCAGGACCTAAGCCTCATAATTTTTTTGTATTAGCCTAGAGTGTAGTGCCTTGAAGATGACCTAAAAATAAGAATTCCATAGAGTAAGCCAACTTTAAACTCCACTCAGAGCCCAATCTACCAAGTTGGAGCGGGGTAAAATTACTGAAAAGGCTAGTTCTGACTGGCTTCTTAACAATTCAATAGGTAGCCGGGCTCGGTGGCTCAGCCTGTAATCCTGTGCCTTTGGGAGGCTGAGGTGAGTGGATTGCCTGAGCCCACGGGTTCGAGACCCGCCTGGGCAGCGAGACCTCATCTCTACAATAAATCAAAAAAAAAATCAACTGGGCATGGTAGCGCACACCTGTAGTTCCAGCTACTCGGAAGGCTGAGGTGGAAGGATCGCCGGAGCCCAGCAGGCGAGGCTGCGGTGGCCGGGAGCGGCCACTGCACTTCAGTCTGGGCGACAGAGTGAGACTCCAACTCAAAAAAAAAAGAAAAAAATTCAATAGGTTATAAACAAAGACCAGTATAAAATAGTTGATCTATCCTAAATACTTTGCTCTTTTTTCAAAAGGTCTATACAACATATAGAGTGTATCATAACATAAAGATCACAAATAAAATTTTGCTTTTTATTTCCTTTAAAAGACTGTGTATTTAGGTCTGGTCTACTGACAGAGCTATGAGTCTTCATTCAACAAAAACCTAGTAGTATTTGAAAACTAGTGATTTTATGTTTAGATGATACCCAGATCTTCTGGTGTATGTGTGGGAAATAAAATCATTGCTAGAAATATTGTTTAAAGATTAGGGTATAAAAGAAGTATTAAGGGGTCAGAAGCTCTTTCTTTAGGAAGGAACTTATCTCGATTCATTCAAAGAGCTTCATGCTAGTGTGAGGTCTTTCCACAAAATTTAAATTGCTAAATGAGAGACCATATGTGGTCCAATGCTAAAAGAATGCAAAATCTCATAAGCACTGAAGACGATTCCAATATCTTTCCTAAAGTTCTGGCAAAAGGAAAAATGGAAAATAACTGTCAAATTATTTAACTTGAATACTTATGATGTCACTCTACAGATGCAAAGAGGTGGAAAACATGACTTTTACTCCATACAGAGCTCACAGTCTTGTGGGAGCCAATAGGGGGCAGTCGGCATGACCCACCTGGACCAGCTCTAAGGATGTGTGGACTTGTGAGTCAAGGGCTATCAAAATCTAAATAAAATGATGGTCATTCAGAGAAGGTAGAGCTTCATTCAACGGTTTGCAAGAAGGACTATTTTAAGGAGGAGATCATACTTGAACTAAACCTTTAGGAGTTGGTAGGACTTTAAAAAGAAGGGCATGGAACAAAGAAAGGTGAGAGTGAACAAAGACATGGGAGTGAAACAAGGGGCTAGTAGTTTTTATCTTTTAATTGTGATAAAATACGCATGTCAAAATTTGCCACTTTAACCATTTTTAAGTGCACAATTCAGAAACCTTAAAGACATCTGCTATTGTCCAACCATCACCAACACTCATCTTCAGAGAGCTCTTTCATCTTGTACAACTGAAACTGCATTTATACAACACTAACTTCTCATTTCTCCTCCCTCAGCCCCTGGCAACCATCATTCCACTGACTGTCTCTACAAATTTGACTATTCTAGGAACCTAATATAAGTTGAATCACCCAGTATTTGTCTTTTTGTGACTGGTTTGTTTCTCTAAGCATAATGTCTTCAAGGTTCATCCATTTTGTGGTATACGTCATAATTTCTTTCCTTTTTAAGACTGAATAATATTCCATTGTCTGGATAGACTACATTTTGCTTATCTATTCATCTGTCAATGAACACTTGAGCTGCTTCCAGTGTTTGCCTATAGTGAATAATGCCACCATAAACATTGAGGTATAAATATCTCTTAGAGACTTAGCTATCAATTCTTGTGGGTATATCGCCACAAGTGGAATTTCTGGATATGACACCTCTATTTTGAGTTTTTGAAGAACCACCATATTGTTTTCTGTAGTGAATGCTCTATTTTAATTCTCACAGTACACAAGGGCTCCATTTCTCCATTAACAATACTTGTTATCTTCTGGTGGTTTTTTCTCTGTTTTTGATAATAGCATCCTAAATGGGTGTAAAATGGAATATTTATTTTCCTAATGATTAGTGATGTCGTGCATTATTTCATATGCTTGCTGACCATTTGTATATCTTATTTGGAGAAATGTCTATTTAACTCCTTTGTCTTTTTTTAATCAGGTTTTTTTTCATTGTTGTTTAGGCAGAGGGGGCAATGTTTGAGTACTGGGGACTTTTCAATAAGCCTGGGTCATTGATTTAATGAGAAGCTACACCAGGAATTAAATCTGGGAATGTGAGTTCACCTCAGAGCTTCGATGGGTTTGAATGCCTTGTCCAAAATGCAGTGCAGATTTCATAAGAAGCCAAAACCAATCAATGGACAAGAGTGTATCTTGACTGTTCTCTCCTTGGGAATTTCAGTCAGATAACAGTGAGAAGACCATAAGGGAGTCAGATGGAAGAGCAGACAAAAAAGGAGAATTTCCATTGGAAAAAGGTGATTCTAACATGCCAGAGTCACCCTCGAGGAGCGGACAAGAAGAAGAGTGGAGAATGGCACAGTGGCCAAGTGGAGAGATCCCAGATTCAGAATTGGAGTTTCAGATCCTGGCTGTGTTAGATAATAACATGCCTCAGTTTTTCCACAGTTTTCACTGTGAGGGTTAAATGATGCAATATATGAAAAACACCACAAGTAGTGCGCTGGGGTTGTAACAGTAAAACAGTAAAAGAACTAAGATAACTAACTCCATTTTTGTTTAAGGGGCCTTTACCCATTCCTGTAAGTAGGCCAAGATAATTTTAGAGCACTGAGATAAAACAGAAAAACAGCAATCATGTGGTTTTTGAAACTAACTCTGGGATTAAAGTAGAAATATGTAAACAAGTAACTGTTTTGCTAAAAATTTATAGGAACAAAAAGGTTTGGCTATTGTCATATGAGATACCATTTCCCAAGGACAAATAAGTCTCACAAACCTTCCCTGGACCTCTGTTGGCACCCAGATGTCTGCTGTTGTCAAGTTCCTTTTGCACCCCTTACCTAAACATAAAAGACATAATTTTTTTTTTTTGAGTGGGAGTCTCACTCTGTCACCCAGGCTGGAGTGCAGTGGCACACTCACGTCCACTGCAGCCTCTACCTCCTAGGCATCAACCTTCCAAGTAGCTGGAACTACAGGCGTGCGCCACTATGCCCGGCTAAACTTTTGATTTTTTGTAGAGATGAGGTCTCGCCAAGTTGCCCAGGCTAGTCTCAAACCCCTGGGCTCAGGCAGTCCTCTCTCCTCTGCCTTCCAAAGTGCTCCCGGCAAAAGACATAATTCTAAGATGATTATTTATGACACTAGTCTACCATCTTCTCGGTTTGCTGGATCTCTGAAATAAAGTCGCTTTCCTTGCTCCACCTCCTTGTCTCTCTATTTATTGGTTGTCATGCAGCAAGTAGAATGAGTTTGGACACAGTTACTGGGTCAACACATCCTAGTAAGCCCCCTTTCTCCACTCAGTTTTGTTCGCTGTGATGATTCATCTCTGAAGATACCACTTTGTCACCTCTCCCCTGTTAATTTCACTAGATCCAGTCATATGAGCACAGTGAGTGGGGGCTTAGCTTAAATCATTCCTCATGTTTTTCATGCAGACAAATCATCTGGCATAGAAACAGGCACAGAGGTCCAAGTCCTGTTGCCAGCTCCACGACCAACTGCACAGACAGACTTCAGGATTAGTCCTTTAAAGGTCATCATGCTGTTACCCAATGTAAAAGGATTGTGGGGATTTTCATAACTAATTAACGATTATCTTATTCTTTGAAACCCCATAAAACATATAAATTCCAAAATCTAATAGGTACACAAGGGCTATAGTATAATGTGAAGTTTTAAAGATGCTAACTTACAAAAATTTTTTTAAAGCACTCTCTTTCCAATATAATCCCAGGGTAGGTGGATCACCTCTAAACCAGGTGTTTCGCTTCCTTGCTGATGTTACCTTAATGCTGACACAACTTAAATTTAGTTCAACTAACATTTGCATGATCCTTGCACAACACAGAAACCTTCAGAAATAGGTGGTACTCCTCTGTGATCAACAGTAGGGTGGCTACTATAAGGGGCACATTCTTTCTTTCCACCCCACAACATTGGTATTCAAAGCAATTTTCAGTCTCTGATTTTTCACTCAGAAAAATCAGAAAAATGCTTCCCTAACCACTTCATTTGTAAGGGTGTTTCTTGCAAATTCTGTGCCCCAGGTAACCAAAAAGGACATAGACATTAACATCATTAAAATGGTGCTCTCTTCACTATAACTTTTGCTTTAAGATAAAATAAAATAAACCCATGCTTTATGATGACAAGGAAAAGTCCTGCATTCAAAACTTTTTGTTAAAATAATTTGATATTGTGGTCATGAAACATTGAAAATAACACTCGGGGCAGAAAGTATGAATAGTTCAGAAGGAAAAAAAGTACTCAAATTTTTGTTGAGAAGTTTACAATACAGCCTTACACCAGTCAAGTAAAAAAAAATCACTTAAACATTTACATTTTCTGAAAATGTGGTTCCATAGAATTGTTGAGATAGGAGTAGGCACAAAAATAGAAGTACTTGAAATAGTGAGATAAAGATTTTTATAAAGTCATATCTGATCTAATTTCAAAAATAGAATTCCTATCACATATGAAATAAACATCTTTAGGAAAATGCAGTATCTAGGAAGACACTTAGAATATTCGATTAACATTTACTACAGGTAGAAATAAAAATATATTCGGTAAATGTTGAGCATCAAGTGTCTCTAAAGTTGACAGAAGGGGAACTTTCTTTAGTTGAAAGGGACTCGGAATATTCTTCCTGTGATTCAAAGGGAAACAGTGTCATAATCTTAAGTCATGAAGGACATGAGATAATTTCAACCCTTTTAGGAAAAAAGGGAAAACAGGAAAAGAAGGGTGAGTAGATCCTTAGGATAGCAATTTGTTTTTGATTCAAAAGAAAAGTAAAGGTAGTTTGAATAAAATGTGCTTCAGTTACCAGTTAAAATGGGGTGCAGTGAAGGTGTTATTTTAACTGTTCTGAAAAAATCAATTACATCATATGAACAGAATGCAGAGATTGCATGTAATAGACTCTAAGGAGTATGGATTAATCTAGCAAGTAGCTATATGATGAAGAACCTAAGTGTGCACAGAATATATTGTTTTTTGGGATTATTTTGTTTTGTTTTTTGTTTTTTGCTAGCAACATGGTGATATATGATGCTAGCAACATACCCACTTTTGGAGTGAAGTCAGATATGAGTGAGCTCCAAATCTTTTGAAACTTATTTGAGGTGGATGGTGAAAACAATATCCAAATAAAAAAGATAACATTCTAGATGTGTAGATTTCAAACTACAAGAATTGTGTCTTTGGATGTCCCAAGGTCAAATTTTATTGTCACTAAATGGAGTTTCCAATATTTGGAATAATAAAAAAAATCATATTGACATATGTCTTTCCTCCCCACCCAAGTGTCTATAAAAATAGGGGAGGTGAAAAGCAAATATAAAGTGTGAACACACCATTAGCAGACAAGGTCTGAAAGGACTGGAGTGAATTCATCAGAATTTATAGTGTCCCTATTCACTCAGAAACAATAAATGATCAATTTAAAAGGAGCCTTAAATCCCCCGAAGTCCTGTTGATGCTTATATTATCATAGCCACAATTTGCCACAGCAATCTTTCCTGGAATAGGAAAGATTTCATTGAAGACATACTTGACTCTTTTAGAGCAATCTGAAAACACGCCGTTGCTCATGTCTAGTGTAGGAGAAGGCTGATCAATCCTGGTTTCATGAAACATCACTTCAATGTCCTAAGACAGTTATTCCACCCAAGTCTTCTGTTCCCAGAAACCAACGCTTCCCTTTTCTTCATTTTTCATGGGGTTTGGTTTCCAAGACTCTCCACTATCTTTGCCACACACCATGTTATGGATCCACAGTCCCTCACTGTGGTTGCAACACCAAGAGTTTTGATTCCAAGGGCAGATGGTTATGAGCAATCTCATTAAAATTCTTAAATTTGACACACTGCTCTGTCAACTGATATGCAGAGTCTTGGGTTGTTACAGAAGACATAGCTGTTGGTTCATGCAATTTGATGCCCTTGAGTCTTTATCCAAAAAGACACTGATAGAAAGAGCCCAGTGATGTCCTTGTAGCAGTGTTTCTCGAATCTGGCCCCACATGAAAACTACCTGGGGAGTTTTAAAGGACACCCATGCTGGATCCCACCAACCAAGATTCTGATTTAATGTTGTGGGGTGAGACCTGGACATAAGATCGTTTCTAATCTGCCCTAGCTAGTCTGCAACCAAGCAATGTGCCCATCCTCTCCTTCCTGGCATTGCTCCATGGGTGCAGGATGACAGCTGCTCACTCCAACACTTTCCATTATTCAATACAGGGTAGCACCATTCAAGACAGTGAGTGTTGTTATTATAGAAAACTTGGAATGGGATCTGATGAAATGTTTTAAGCAAAACCAGTGCCAAACTTTAGCCATTTGACTATTCATTCGTACTTTCAACCCAAGTTATAAAGACTCTTCACAGGAAACCTCTCATGTTGATAATGATCAGGGCAAATGTGCTCCTTGGATTTGGTTGCTAGCATGATAATTAACTTAATTGTAGAGGAGGTATTGAGTACATTTATCCCTCAAGAATCCCATTAGGGACCAGGACAAACGCAGATACTGGGGATGTCCTCATGATCATGAGACAAACTGCCTAATTCTCTTCCAATAACTTTACTCTCCTCCATTTTTATTGCCTGTAAAACAACAGAATACTTTCTCCATAAAATCATGGGCAACAGTTAGGAAGTAGCCCATTTGGTTTTGGATTTTGTTTAGAGATTCAAGATACTAATAGAGGGTGTATGATGACAAACAGCATTCACACCATTGTGGCTGGCAGTGAAAAATACCCAATAGGGTATTGTATGCCGACTTTCTTCTTACCCACCTTCCTTTCCCTTCCTCCTCCCTCTGTCCCTCCCTCCTTTCCTTCTTTCTCTTTCTTTGTTTCACTGTCACAAGTAAAAGTTTAACTCCTTTGCCATTCTTTTCTCTAATAACTGTCAACTTCTATTTATGCACATCATCATGCTCACTCTGTCACCAGGGGACTTTCTTTTTTTTATCAATATTTTTTATTATGGTTTTGTGGGGTACAGTTAAGGGTTAGGTGTACAATTACGTTTCATTCAGGCACCCTGTTGATAAGAGGTGTTTCCTCAACCCCAAACAGATATTTGCTACTGTTAATCCCATCCCTCCCCCCCCATAGTTTCCCAGTACCGTCAGTCATTTTTTTATAGTATTACATTGGATGTTCAAGGTCCATTATATGAGTGAGAACATGTGATACTTGGATCTTTGTTTCTGTGAGAGGTCACTCAGTATTATAGACTCTAGTTCCATCCAGGTTGCTGCGAAATGGTACATATACACGATGGAATACTATGCAGCCATAAAAAAGAACCAGGGGACTTTCTATCAGTATGAAGACATGGGAATGCCAGGAGCAGCAGGGGTGGGGGGGCCAGGGCAAGCGGGCAAGCAGCACCCTTGCACTGCCCTGTAGCATTTGCAAGTTGCCTTTCCTTCTTGGATTCCATCTGTGACTTTCCTCATCAGAGCACGTTCTCTCTAACCCTGTCTAAAGCAATTCTGTGGATCCTTCAAGGGCTAAAAAACTAAATGTACAGTTTCAGAAGAAACCAAGTAAGAACAAATCTTCTGGGAACAACATTTATAGAGAAAAGACTTGATTGCTATGGTGTGATTTATGATCTGTGGCTTAGATCAAGGTTAGCATTTCAACTAACATTTAGGCAGTTTCATTTAGGTAATTTGTGTTTTGAAATGAATAGTGCGGTCATTGCTTTGTTAAACTTTGGTGTGTCCATGTGGCTCTTTGAGCTATGGCTGCTATGTTTCCTAGCTTTGGTCCGCACCCCTACCTTGGGGAAGTGAATCTCTCTCTCTCTCTCTCTTTCCCTCTTTCTGTCTAATTTACTTTCTAAATAAACTATATTTTCTAGTCCAAAAAAAGAAATGAATAGTACAACACCAAGGAGCTCTACCATTTGGAGAATAGAAGTGTGTGAGTGTGTGTGTGTGTGTGTGTGTGTGTGTGTGTGTGTGTGTGTGTGTGTGTGTGTTTGTGTATGATTTATATGTGCAAATATATACATTGAAGCATTTATTTATTTCAGAAAGTTGCATAATATAATACCATTAAAGTATAAATAGAGCTATTCTCTTCTATTTCTGACACTATTTCTAATGTCTCCTGTGTCCCTCTGGGCAAAACCACTTAAACCTTTTATCTTGGTTTCCTTTGTGGGAAAATGTGGATAATAGACACCCCTTAGCCATTTTAGAGAAATGTTTTGATGCCAGCCCCGTTATGTGATTATATGAGAAAAAAGCTTTGAGCTTCTGGCAGTTAGGTACTACATAAATATTATTAGCAAACTCCTGAGATTTTATCTTTGGAAACTAACAAGCATTTCTCTTCTAAAACCTCATATCTTTAGCCCCTGGACACATGTTCCTGATAGCTCTCTTTCTTTACAGAAATCCACTTGGCTCTACAAGAATAGCCACGGTTCTTTGCTGAAAGAGTTGCTAGCAAGCACTCAGATGAAAGGCATTCTGTTTAGTAGAGTCCTTGGTAGACAAGCTACTGATCCCAGCAAGGCAATCTAGGTAATAGGGAAAGATTAGATTAGGAATAAAAGAGATCCTCTCGTTGAGGCAACTTGAAACCTACAGGAAAACACCAGTGAGAGGACTATATATAAGAACCAGTATGCCAAGTTGATGGCATACATGTTACAGGTTGAAGGAGACAGATGACAACAAGTCAGACCTGAATGGACTGTGGAGCTCTCTTGGTGATTCCTCTCTATACATGGGTTGCCCCTGGATGTATAAATTATTGTACAGAAGGAGCCTGCTCCTAATTCACCTGAAACGTAATGTCCTCTGTGATCTTGAAGGCATTTTCTTCTGCCAAAAGTTTTATCTATTCAGCCATATGGAGAATGATCATTTGTGAAAATAGGAATATGAGAGAGAGAGTTAGAGAGAGAGAGAGAGAGAGAGAGAGCAGATGGAGGAGGAAAATGTCCTCACTATGTGAGTAACATTCAGTTCATTTAATTTTTTCTCTTCATTTCTACAAATGCAGTCTGATTTATCAAGAGGACATAGAATTAAATGATTAATGTCATTAAATGTTTAAAGAGTAAAAGAAAAGTGGCATTTGAAAGACTTATTTCTGATTAGTTTTCAAGATATGTCTCGACACAGGGAAGTTAAAAAAAAATACCACAGTAAATGCTCTGATCCAGTGATAACAAAATCTTCCTCTGCTTGGTGATAATTGGCTTAGGAAATCACAAATTTTATTTAGCAGTCCAAAAAAAAAAAAAAATGATGACTGAGATTTGGACTGGTTTTCCAAATGATAGAAATGAGTGATTTTTAAAAATTTCTACTCCTAGAATATGGGAACCAACCAACCCAATGAGAATTTCAAGAGAATAGACCAGTGGCCAGAAACGAAATTAGAGGAAAAATAATTAGAACAGCGAGCATGTGTTGGTTTTCCATGCTATGATTCTGCAGCAGAGGTGGTAATTTGGGAATCCTGACTTGGGGAATTTCTTGTTATGGGAATAAGTTGTGTTTCTTCAGCTTTGCAGAATGTCTCCAGTAAGCTACGCTGGCTAAAACATAGTGCTGGCTGTGGTCCCTTCCAGGGTATTTAAGCTCTAATCCACACTCCATACCCACAAATAGCATTTCATGAATGTGTGGTCACAACACGAAGTAGGAATTTGGACGTTGGAAGGTAGGAGTGAATCCATGCCAATCTACTGGAGCGTCAATTCAAAGCCTTTAATTTGGTAATGATGAGTTAGCATTAGCATCTTTTGGTGTGGGCAGACTCAGAGAATGTTAAAATTTAGAAGGATTTTTAAATTAATTGAATTATATATCTCAGTCAGTGCAATTACTTCCATTACCTCCCAGTTCAAGGATTATTGTTTTTGGTAACTCAGTGTACCCAAAATTGTGCTAAATGCTAGAAGTACAAGATGAGTAAGACATAATTAATCTCTGTCCCTAAGAGGATGAAAATTAGTGTGGAAGACAGACAAAAAGTTTAAAAAATAAATCTTATATAGATAATTCTAGAAACAGGACAAAGCACAAAGGAGAAGCATTTATAGCAATCTTGAAACACTTAACCCAACTTGGAGTGGCCAGGAAGGTTAGAATATGTCCAGGTATGAGAAGTCATTTGCAACATTCCACTAACATCACTTTTAAAATAGTGTTTTCTAATATTAAATCAAAAGCTGCCTTTGGAAAACTCCTGCCCACTGGTCTCATTTCTATCCTCTGGAGTGACAGAGTATGTCTAATTCACCCCTTCCCCGTTTAGCACTGAGTAGGCAAAAATTAAATAGGGCATTACAAATTCTTGCCTGTATAGGGGCCAAGGGAAAACTTCTCCTTTGTCCTGTGAAGGTTCATTGAAAATCAACTGACAAAAGGCAGATGAATAGAAGAAAAGGTATACAGATGTATTTGATCATAGTTTTACATGACAGGGAAGCCTTCAGAGTGAAGACCCAAAGATCCAGGGTAAACTGTCCATTTTTAAGCTTAGGTTTAACAGAGTCTGGACAGCCATGTAGAAATATTATTGGATAAAAAGGGAACAATCTAATGCTAATAGACTGAGTGGGGAAAGCCAGCAAGGCCTGTCTGTTCTCCCTGGCCTCTGTGAGCAGCATTCCTTCCTTCAGGTTGTGGAGTAGGACCCTCTCTGGAATGAAGATCTTAGGACCTACAGTCAAACAAGGTAGATCAGATCATTTCTTTATGACTAGTTTTTACACAGAAAGGTGGAAGGAAAGTTAGCGTCATATTTTTAGGTTTTCTGGCTGGTGGGGGAAAGGGGGTTCTGGCTTCTGTGATTCACCTTGAAGAAGAGAGATTTTAGTTCTGTGGCAAGGCTTTGGGGAGAATAGGACTGAGAGGACAGAAGAAGATCAGAGAGAAATTTTTGCTTCTGAGGTCTTCATTTTAGGTATCATTATCTGAGTCTCAAAACATGGAATCAATATTTAGGTCTTTGGAAAAGTTCATATCACATTCTTTTTTATTTTATTTTATTTTATTTTATTTTAAAGATGTGGGGGTACATTTCAGGATTAGGTGCACATGTGGATATTGTACAGGTAAAGTATGGGCCTCCCCTTGGTCCCCACTTTGCCTGGTTTGAGAACAGGTACCCCTATTGATGCTGTATTCCCTCCCCAATCTGACAGTATCCTGCTACTGCCAATCCCTTTCTTTCTTTCTTTCTTTCTTTCTTTCTTTCTTTCTTTCTTTCTTTCTTTCTTTCTTTCTTTCTTTCTTTCTTTTTTTAAGAAAGCAGGATTTACTGAGAGGACAGAAAAGCTCCCACAGTGGGAGAGGACCTGAAGGAGGTGCCCATTCAATCCCTCTCTTATAGTAACATGGTAAATATTCAGGGTCCGATTATGAGTGAGAACATATGGTACTCTGTTCTTTGTTTCTGCAATAGTTCACTGAGTATTATAGACTTTGAATCCATCCAAGTAGCTGCAAAGTCCATATGTTTGTCCTTCTTTGTGGCTGCATAATATTCCATCGTGTATATGTACCACATTTTTTTATCCAGTCCAGTTTTGATGGGCAGCACAGTTGGTTCCATGTTTTTGCTATTGTGAATAGTGCCACAATGAATATACATGTGCAGGTATCTCTTTTGTAGAATTATTTGAGTTCCTCTGGGTATATTCCAAGAAGGGGGATTTCTGGGTCATATGGAAAGTCAATTTCTAGCTATTTTAGGAATTGACACACTGTTTTCCCTAGATGTTGAACTAGTCTGCATTCAAACCAACAGTCTAGAAGCATTCACTTTTCTCCGCATCCTCGCCAGCATCTGTTGTTGTTTGTTTTATTAATGATGACCACTCTTACTGGAGTTAGGTGGTATCTCAGTGTGGTTTTGATTTGCATTTCTCTGATGATTAGTGAGGCTGAGCACTTTTTCATGTGTCTGTTGGCTGCCCGTATATCTTCTTTTGAGAAATATCTATTCATGCCTTTTGCCCACTTTTTAATGGGGCTGTCTGGTGTTTTTCCTTTCAGTACGTTTGAGTTCCTTGTAGATCCTGGTTAGGCCTTTGTCAGATATGCAGTTGGCAAATATTTTTCCCATTTTGTGGGCTGTCTCTCCACTCTCTTGATGGTTTCTTTTGCTTTGCAGAAGCTTTTCAGTTTGATGAGGTCCCACTTGTCTATCTTATCTCTTAAGGCACGGGCACTTGAGGTTTTGATCAGGACTTGGTTGCCCAGTCCAATTTCCATAAGGGTTTCTCCTGTGTTTCCAAAGATTCTTAGAACAACCCCCCACTTGCAGATGTTCACATGACTCCCACACTGGCCTCTAGCAGGTAGTCTCGCCCATTAGCCTGTATACACTTTTGATGGGGAAAGAGATTGAGAAGCACAAGATAAACTCCTCTCCACTCCACCCTTTTAAATAATCAGGCCATCATTTATCAGATGCAATGTGAGAACTTTCCTGAACTTCACAATTAATGCAGTGTTATAGAGAGTGACTCTATAAACTCATCCATGACCTGTAGCCTACTCTTGATTGATTTACCCAAAGGCCCTGATGCCAGGTTTCTGCAATTGGAGTAGGGTGCCTAGGGTCTTTTCTCTGTTGTAGAGGTGTTGAAAAGAAGCATCTTTTAGGGTGCTGGGCAGTGGCAAAGTCAAGACTATGGGCAGAGGAGGACTGGAGCCACTGTTGAGAATAATTCTCATGTAAGCAAAGACTTGGCATTTGGTTATCCACAGCCCTAGCCTTTGGGACTCTAATTCCAGGAGAGTCCAGGATATTGCCTCTAGACTCAAAATATATCTTCCAGAATCCAGCACTTGTACCACCTGCCATGGTCCCATCTCTGATATTCTGGTCCCATCCACCATCACCACAGGCTTTGAGTTCTGAAATGACCCCCTAATTGATAACCTGGCTACTGAACTGCCCTCATGGCTATCATTCCTTTTGAACCTAAATCCCAGGGCTTTGCTCATCTGCCCCAAACCCTCCCTTACTACCCCCCATTCCCCACAGAGTCAAAGACTGAGACATCACACTCTTGCACATTTTCATTTTATATAATTGCATCTGTATTATTAGTTTTTGAGTAGTCAGGAGTGCATTTTTCCTGAAATCAAACTCATTGAATGCACTTCATTCTTTAGGTCCTCTTAAAGGCTTCTCTATTCACTCTACTTCGGGAAGAGCAAGTGGAACACTTAATAAGTGAAGGTCCTTGCTTTGAAGGCTGTTATGACCATAAAGTTGGTATATTTCACAGTCCACGACAGGAGCACCCCGAGATATTGTTTATTGCCAAACCTTCCTTCCCAGGCAGCACATCCCACTGCAGTGGGGAATGAGACTGAGCAAATTACAAGTCTTGGGCTCTCCGTTCCAGTTGCAATCATGCTTTTAGTTTGCCGGCCGTTGAAACAGCCTTTGCTGGCAGGACTGCAGGAAGTGAGAATAGATTTCATTTTACCTGCTGTGCAACTGCAGAAAAAGCAAGTCTTTATTTTCTCTTGGTGGCTGAAATTTCTGAGAGTTCTTCCTAAAATTGGATGTTATATATGATCTATTTTACACGCGCCCACCTGATGAGCTCTCGGGATACAAACCCACCCAATGTTTTCCCCCAAAACAAAAGTAACTCGAGAACATATGGAACATTCATTTTACTTTTTTGGTTGTTACTAAGAGTACACATTATAAGTAAGGACAATAATATATTGTTGTAATTTTACTCATAATCCCAAATATCTCTCAAAACAAGCACACGTTTGGTGTATTGGGTCAAAATATCTTTTAGGTAATATAAAACAAAGAAAAATGTAAAGAGCTGAATGAATGCCTTTTTAATATCTTAGTGCTTTGGAGAAAACCGGTTGCTGCAGAAAAACTCAAGAAAACAAAAATTCATCGTTTGCAGATCAGGTCACATGCTTTTCACTTCTGCAATGCCATGTGGTTGATTCCCATGCAACACAATGAGAGTGTGTTCTACTTTCAGCTTGCATTTATTTTAAATAGGCAAAATGTGGAAGGGTATTGTGTCCACCTGGTAACTTTGGGAAGCAGTTGTTATGCTTATCAGTATGAATGAAATAAAAATATCTCATCCCAGAATATTTATTTGACATATTTTGAGATGGCTGTTGAGAAGGCCAATGAACAGGTAGCCCTGCAAAGTTGTCTTTTGTGGGGAGGTTCGCCTTTGTAGAAAATCTGCACTGATGCAACCAGGATTTCTCTGAGGTCCTTCCTTTTCTGGATCAAGGAGAGATGAACTGGAGAGTCTGGCACCTTTGAGGTCTGAAAGAAACACCATCTATTCTACCTGAGGGATTCTACTTGGTAGGTTTCATCTGCATAGCAAGACCTTCTTTGCTAGCCACGCCTCCTCTTCTTCCCGTTCTGCAGTTTGTTTTGCTGGGATCCAAGCCCTTTGTTCTTTCTCTGACCCTAGGATGGTAAGAAAGCTTCTCCCCATGCGTATGTTCATAAATTTGTATGTCTTTTCTCCAACTAATCTGCCTTTTGTGAGTTGATTTTTCAGCAAAACATTAGAGGATGAAGGGGATGTTTTCCCTTGGCCACTACAAGGACAATGAATTCAGATGTAATTTGAAAAATTTCTGAAAGAGTTGGAGGATGTATAAGTTTAAATTAATTAATCAATTAATTACTACTAGAGAAAAAAAGGAATAATATTGTAAGGGAGGTCCAGAAAAAATGAAGGAGAGGAGAGAGGGAAATGTATATATTATATATAATATATACAATATATATACACATATATATTTGGAAAGGTGAGGTGGAAGAAAGGTTTGTGCACATCTGACATGCTGGAGAAATATTGAGGAGACAAATTGGGAGAATGAGTTTAAGTGGTTCTGCTGTGTCTACTAAAGAAACTTGTAAAATAAATATTTTTTAGAGCTTCTTTGGATGGAGGAGATAGCTTCCATTTGAATGGAATGTTGCCAAACTGAGCTAAGAAGTAGGGTTTCCTGGCTTTACATTAAAGGAGCTTGATAGTTTGTCACTGAGTCCACATTCAACAGAAACCTTCAGGTCCATAGGTCAGAGCTATAGTCAGTGCGTCACCTTCATCCCCTGACTCCTGTTTCAGACAGTTCGACTGCCCAAACTTCAAAAGGCGAAGAGAAAAAAAAAAAAAAAAAATCTCATGAGTTCAGCACCAAGGATAGCAGTCGGCAGGACCAGTTTAAATGTTAATAGCATGCCTACAACCCACATTCAAGCACACATAGCACTATTTTCATGAAGGCTTGAGATGATATATTCATTTCCCCTGCCATTTTCACATGAAGCTGCTCTTCGTCCCCAGGGTAAAGCCCCAGTTCCTTACTCAAAGTAACATTAAAAAGATGCTCTGACAAAAAAATGAAATGCAATTAGAGACTTGCTGTTCCTGTTTGAATGCTTAATATCGCCCTCATGGCTGCTATCCATCCCCAGATGCAGGCCAATGTACAAAATGAATGAGCAATCCCATTGCTCAAAATCCAGCCCAGAGTTGGCTAACTCATGCCTTCTGTGTATTAGCATTTGGATGTGGAATTGTATCACCGTTTTGGATTGGCTAAGAAGTGGCCTGGAGTCATTCTGAGAGGCAGTCTGATGGGTTTTGAGAGAGCATGCAGACAACCCACACACGTGTCTACTGGAATCTCCAGGACAGGGGCATTCTGGTGTCTCTCCTGACCTTCAGCATATGCATAGAGGTCATGAGAATGGAGGGGTGCTTGATGAAGCTTAGGGAATCGTTTACATCCACCACTGTCAGTTGTCATCTTTTCTAGCTGCAAATGGTATTTCTGCTCACATAACTGCTCTTTTATTATAGAAATAATGCATGTCAACTGTATGGGAAAGTCATTTTTGCTTTGGGACAAACTCAGAGAGAAGAATATTCAACCCAATGGGCCACCTTCACTGGATTCTAATTCCTTTGCAACAAGGAGATAATTGGATAAAAGGGCTCCCGCTACAGACTAGAGACCCTTAGGGACCAAAGATACATATAAGTGCTCCTCCTACAAATACCTTTACTCCCCCCTTATTTGCTATCATGGTGTCATCCCAATTACTCAGCACTGCCAGGGAACTGGTGTTCTTTGTAACTGTCATGAATTTTTGGTTAACCCTTTATGCTTTGAAATATCAAAGGCAAACTTTTTTGTTGCAAATTTGTTTACAATTATGCACATGGAAACTTTTGTGGGTGGGGCTCTCAGATTTATCATTAATCATGTCTTAGTGATTTATTATTATGGCTATCAATTGCATATTCATATTGTCAAAACCAAAATGCAGGTGTGCATGTTAGCTTTGAGACTTGAGCCAGCAATGACTGGATATTATTTTGTGGTTGCATTTCCAAAATTCCTGTAATGCTACCTCACTTTTTGAGATTTGCTGCAAACTAATAAAAGCAAGTGAAGGATAGGCTACTACCTCATTTTCAGGACAATATAATATGGCTGATTTTATGCAAAATTAATTACAGCATTACCAACTGAATCATTCTTTGCCCAAGTGGTTTTCTCATCCACCTGCAAAATCATTTCCTCCCTTGCCATTGTCAGCATCCTTTGGCTTGTCATCATCATTCAAAACACTTCAGCCACATCATTAACAAATTGGACTGAGGACACCATCTTGCCAACTTCAGTACTTTCCTCTACCTTCCTTCTGCTGGTATTGAGATGAAAGAGGGATCCTTTCTGCTATTGTAAGAATCTGTGCTGAAGGAAGGGCATGGTCCCATATCTACAACTGTTGCATCTATACCAAGAGAGTCCTGAGTGGAAAGGCAACACAGCACATGATTATTTAAGGGCTCTTCTGCAGGCTTTTGAGATGTCTGCACTTGCTAATATTTCATGAAGCACTTCCTGTATCTCAGTCTCTGAGTTCATGAAACGGATTATACAAATGAAGCTCTGGAAATGACTGAGGCTTGAATTTTGCAGACAAATGTGAAAATGAAGAATACAGCAAGGTTAAGATTTCCTGTGGTAGCTACATGATAGACTAAATGTCTATCAGATCGCTTCTGAAGAGTCTGGTCCCATTCTGAAGTACACAGTGGTCAATGGGTCCAGTCAATAAGACAACAGGAGCAGTTAAGAAATAACTGCATTAGGATGTGAAAATTACCATGGAGCACGTGTGTAAGATTTTGTCCTCTGTCTCCAGACATCCTGGGTTCTAATTTGGGCACTGTCAAGGACTAGCCATTTGAAGAATTACATCAGTAGCTAGTGCTTCCATTTCTTTTTCTCTGAAATGAGGATATTCAGAGCATTCTATTTTTTCTGGAGTAGTTAATAGGAGTAATGGAAGGGCTTCCAGTTCTGGCCAAGAAGGAATAACATGGACTGGCCCAACTCTTTCACCTGCAACAACCAGCAAAACAAACAAACAAAATATATGAAACAGTGGTTTTTATGACACTGGTATTTGGTATTTCATGACACGGGGCAAGGAAAGACAATGCTCCCTGAAAGATGAGAAGCAAACAAGGTGAGTACTGTGTTTGCTGGAGCTTACAGCTTTGAAAGCATTTCCAGGATATAGTGCAGAAAGGGGAAACTGAGGCACATTTGAGCGGTCTCTCTGAGCAGAGGAAATGCAGCTGAAAGTCTGGGGAGATCCAGTCAGCTAGAGTGAGCAGGACAGAGGGCTGGAGAGGAGAGAGCTGCACAAAGAGAGGGAGCATGGAGATCTTCTGAGGGTCCTCCTTAAGTATAAGTAGAGTTCTGGTTGGTGCACAAGTGTGAAAAAAAAAACCACACAAAAATGTGGAAAGAAGTATTTGAAATAAATAAAGAAAATAGTGCTTTGTGCTCACACAGGGCTGGGAAGAGTGCCTGCTTCTACCAGCCAGACTGAAAAAAAAATTCATGAGTCATTTGGGTAGATTATCCAGAAAGGTCTTGCCTGAGTAGTAGGGAAGAGTTAGCGCTAGGTTGAATCCAGCTCTGAACATGCCTAAGGAATCAGAAAAGCAAGAACCAAAAGTTGCAAATTGTCTCCAGTAACTTAACTAAAATCTAGGAGAAAGCTCAAGAATATTTATAGGAATACAAATATATCCAGCATCCTAAAAAGCAAAATTCACAATGTCTGGCATCCAATAAAAATTTTTCAGGCATGCAAAGAGACAGGGGAAAGTGACACATAATAAGAAAAAGTAATCATTTGAAACAGGCCCAGAATGGCTATATAACATCCTTTTTAAAAGGATGTTACAGCATCCTTTTTTAGGTCAAGATCTTGCCCTACTTTTGCTTCTAGAAGTATCGTGGTATTGGGTTTTACATTCATGTCTATGATCTGCTTTCTGTTAATATTAGTATGCATGTATATTTGCTTGTATGTATTAGTTGTAGGCATGAATCAAAGTTCATTTGTCTGCATATAGATATATAATTGTTCAGGTGCCATTTGCTGAAAAGGCTATTCTTTCTTCACTGGATTGCCCTTGTATCTTTGCCCAAATTAGTCATCCATATATATGTGAGTCTGCACTATTCCATTGATCTACTTGTCTCTCCTTGTGCCAATACCACACTCCCTTGATTACTGCAGCTTCATAACACAACCTGATATCAAGTAGTGTTAGTCTTTCAACTGTGTTCTTTTTTTCAAAGTTTTGGCTATTCTGGGTCTTTAATATTTCTCAATACATTATAGAGTCAGCTTGCCATTTTTTAGGGGAGAAAAGCCTATTAGGAGTTTGATTGGGATTGTGGTGAATCTATCGATCATTTTGGGGAGAATTGACATCTTAATATTATTAAGTCTTCCAGCCTAAGAACAATGTCTATTTCCATTTACTTAGGTCTTCTTTTATTTCTATCAAGAATATTTAGTAGCTTTCAGGGTACAGGTCTTATACATATTTTTTCAAGTTTATTCCTCAATATTTCATATTTTGATGCTTCAAAATGGTATTTATTAATTTACATTTTTGATTATTCATTGCTAGTACATTGAAATAGTACTTTTTTGTATATTGGACTTGAGTTCTATAACTTTGCCAAACTTAATAGTTCTAGCAGCATTTTTGTACATTCAATTGAATTTTTTGATTATGTTGTCAATGCATAAAGACAGTTTTATCTCTTCCTTTCTAATCTGGGTGACTTTTATTTATTTTTTTATTTTCTTACTGTACTATTTCAAATTTCCAGTACAATGTTGAACAGAATGGGAGGATGGACATCTCTAGTTTTTTCCTGAACTTAAAGGAAAATTATTTCAGTTTACCATTTACTAGGATGTTAGCTTTAGGTTTTTAGTAGATGCCCTTTATCAGGTTGAGGATAAACCTATTCCTTCTTTATCTGTTACAGGATTTTAATTAGGACTGGATGTTGAGTCTTTTAAAATAATTTTTCTACATCTATTGAGATGATGATTTTTTTTCTTCTTTTATAGTTTGATAATATTGCAGATTACATTGGTTGGTTTTCAAATATTTTGAAACAATATTATATTGTAGCTTACCCCTGTGACATAATCTAGCCTTCTCTGGCTGACTGTGAGTGCATTACCAAACATCACAATATCACATTCTGCAGTGACCCACACAACTGCAATGTAGTCCTTTATTAGCAAGGTAGTACACAAATCTGGGCAATGTCTTCAGAGGTGATGAATCTGAATAGGAGTGAATCTGCCCAGGCATGAAGGCCTCCTTTTCATAATTGTGTTATTCCAGTCTGTGTCCTAGAGTGTTATTAGCTAGAAGGATTTCTTTAGAGTCTCCTCTAAGGAGGAAGGCAGTCTTCCCCACTACTCAACTGACTGTTGTAGTTGAGCTTCTTGCTTTATTTACTTGTTTATTATTTATTTAACTTAGAGCTATGGTAAGCCCATTAAAACATTTCCTTTTCTTTGGGGCATATTCAGATATTCAGGGTTCACTTACTGGTCCATTCACACTTCTAGATGTCAGTCTTCTCTGTCTGCTATATATATTAATGCCATTCACTGGAACTTCCATTTCCCAAAATTCCACTTCTCTCTTGAGGTCTTTTCTAGGCAAGGCTTCTCTCTACATATTTCAGACACCCTTCAGTGATTATAAATATACTCCAACGTTCTGCCATGATAATTGAGTAAAATTCAGATGTAGCAAAAATGATTGTACAAAGAGCAAAGGGTTATCATTGTGGGATGCAGTGAAAACACCCAGCTGTGAAACCTTGTATGCATCACTCATATATCTGCATCTGGATTTTCTGAATCAGAATTACTTGGTGAATAGGGTACCTTGCAGTTGAAATAACCCTCAAGCTCTCAGAATTCCCTCAACTTTATAATACCTTATTCTAAGAGAGAACTATATCTGTTAACCCCAGGGGAGACAAGCTTGTCACTTCAGTCTTCCCCTTATTTCAAAACGTAATTTGTGCTAATTCTCTAGTGCACAGCACTTAAGTCAATTCATCATAGAAAGACCATTAGGCATAAAGTGATAAATATACTGTGTCAACTTTGAAAATTGATTTAGCACTTTTCACGTAAAAACTTCAGATTTCTTAGGTAAGCAAACAGAGGCTTTTCCTTAATTGTTTTACATCATCAGATATCAATCTGCATGCTGGGAGACATATCATTTAGTAAAACTTGAAAAGGAAGGTAGATCAAGCACACCTCACTTAACAGAAATCTCTGCTGTAGTTCTCAATTAGTGTGTTGGTCTCCTCCATAAGTCTTCAAGCTCTGAGAGAACAGAGACTGTTTATTATTATATTAAACTGAGGGAAGTGTATTGTTTCTTTCCACCTCAATCTTTCAACAGCCCCACCAGCCTGCCTGCGGCATGGCTTCCTTGTGTTAATCATGGCAGGGTAGTGATGGGAAGAAACTCCACAGCCTCAGTGCCTCTCATTTATGGGGAATGGTGGTACATCCTGTTAGAAAGCAGATTTATTATTATCTTAGGTCCATCAAGTCACAATGCCCCTCCCTGCCCTCACTTGTTCCTGGAATGACAAAGAGATGGCAGAAATGCCACCACTCCCTGTACTTTTGCTTTAGTCAGACATCAACAGATCATTCCATTCTTTCCTGCTGAACTTTGGCACAGTGTGTCAGATGTCCAGCATCACCATTACATATTGTGCAGTGGCACACAGCATCCACTCAGCTCGCCTTCCTCCGTCTTGTCCCTGGTGCTGATATTTGGCATTCCTGCACCCCCATTTCATGGGTCTTCTTCAGTGGGTCTCCCTCCAGGGTGATGACTACTTACTTCTTTATCACTCAAGGACATTTGGTAATATCTAGAGACATTTTTTGTTTCCACAGCTGGGAATGGATACAACTGGCATTTAGTGGGTAGAGTCTGGGATGCTGCGAAACGTCCCACAGTGCACAGACCACCTCCCACAATAAAGAATGATCTTGTCTAAATGTCAAAAGTATCAAGGTTGGAAAACCCAGGTCTGAAAAGGAAACCTTGGATTCTCTCTCCTCTAGGATTAGGTTATGTCTCAAAATGCTGTCTACATGACTGGAATTTTGATACTCACATCTTCCCTCAGGAAGAAATCTTTCCTCCGGAAACTTAATTATCCTGCCAATGCTCACCAGCTGGAGTTTGACTTCATATTTTTATTGGTTTCCTGGAAACCTCTTACTGCATTCCCTCAGGTATCCACAATGCCCAAGCCATACACACGCGTGACACACTGTGTTTAGCTTGCATAGTGTCTCACGCCAGAACCATTCCTGGCAGATTGCTTCAGCTCATTCTCCTATCCCAGCCCTGCTCCCACATGCCCTGTTGCCAGCAAGTCTCCCACCTGAGCCTACTTCCCCAGGACAAAACTGTGGACAGGAGCCAACATCAAACATGGCCACATTCAGAAGTCAGCTCAAGTGTTGCCTGTCATTAATTGAATAAATAAACTTTTGCTGCAGAACAAACCATGTATGCAGGTGTCATCTAATATTTTTGCTGATTTTTCTGAGCCTATCCTAAGAGAACTTTTTCACACTTCATTTTCAAAGCAGGAAGACTGTGTGTGTGTATGTGTGTGTGTGTGTGTGTGTGTGTGTGTGTGTGTGTGTGTGTGTGTGTGTATGTGTGTAATAATACATACACATATATATGCATGTGTATATATATATATGATATGTATATACACACACACACACATATATATATATTTATGGAAGAACTATAGCTCATTTTTTACCCAAGATGAAAAGTGAAACTCATAAACATGTATAACTGAGCAAAGATATCTTAACAGAGACAAGAAAATTCAAATTATTGGCAAGGTACCATACATAATTGTAACAACAACAACAACAACAAAACCTGGTTGTGTTACCTCCTGGCCAAATCACTCTGCCTAATCACAAGATCACACAGACAGGCTGAGGCTTGTGAGCAATAAGGCTGGAATGAGAGGCCTCGGATTCATCCAGGGCATAAGACAATAAAGGCAGGAGTGGGGATGCAGGAGCAGCTGGTCAATGCAGCAATGTTCTGAGGAAAGACTGGGTCAGGCCAGGAAGACAGGAGAAACGGTACCAGAGAAATAAACTTGACTGGGGAGAGACAGCAACGAAGGTATGAATGACTTGGTTCTACAGTCATGGGAAGTAAATGGCACTCAGCTTTGCCAGTCATCAATTGAAATGGGTAAGAAGAGCTATTTGAAACATGCTAACCACTAAGATTAGGAAGATCTTATAAGCACTTATCTATATGAGTTTGCTCAGGCTGCCATAACAAACATTATTCTCAGGATTCTGGAGGCTGGAAATCTAAGATCAAGGTGTGGGCAGAATTGGTTCCTCCTGAGGCCTCTCTCCTTGGTTTATAGATGTCATCGTCTCCATGTGTCCTCATATGGTCGTCCCTATGTGCCTGTCTGTGTCTTAATCGCCTCTTCTTATAAGGACACCAGTCCTATTGGATTAGGGCCCACCATAATGTCCTCTTTATCTTAATCACCTCTTTAAAGACTCTATCTCCAAATATAGTCACATTTTGAGGTAGCGGGGATTAGGACTTCAACATATGGATTTGGGTTGGGGACAGCATTCAGCTCATAGCAGCATACTTCTAGTTCTGTTTCTACAGTCTTATTTTGAGACAATGGGCCACCTAAACAATGGCATGAGGAAAAGATGCAATATAAATAACAAGGTCCTCCCAGGCAGACCCCCAGTAGGAAGAGGAATCGAACCTATCAAAGGTATTCCCTGAGCACAAGGTGATGGAGTGACAAATGCTCACTTATTAGTGCCAATTTCAATCTTGTGATGGATTTTCATTTAGCATGTTATAAAAGAAAATATCCCAGCAGACACTCACACATGAGGGATTACAGCAGTGGGGAAAAATTCCCCTGTTTATTTGTGAAATTTGATGAAGCATTTCACTGGCCACCTTCTGGGGATAACCTATTCACTGCCATCAGGTAAATCAATAGCCTTCATTTAGATTCTTAATTGGCAATTTGATCTCATTCACTTTGCCCAACACTCATTGGCTGGAGGGTTGATGGAGATTGGGAACAGGCTTTTAGAAAGAGTTTTGAAAATGTTATTTCAACAAAGATTAATTTGAGTCATTGAGGTTTCAGAAAGGTTCACATTTTTTTAAAGCTCTTCGAAGTCAATCTTAAATGAATGTTCAGAGGACTATTTCTGTGTGTTTGTATATGTGTGTGTCTTGCCCTCTCCCAATTCTCTATCCCCACCTTTAGAAGGCTGAAAGACTCAAGGCCAGGCATGGTGGCTCATGCCTATAATCCCAGCACTTTGGGAGGCCAAGGTGAAAGGATGGCCTGAGCCCATGGGTTCAAGACCAGCCTGGACAATGTGGCGAGTCCTCATCTCTACAAAAAAACAAGAAAAATGAGCCGAGCATGATGGCACATGCCTGTAGTTCCAGCTACTTGGAAGGCTGAGGCTGAAGCTGAGGTACTCTAGCCTAGGCGACCAGTTAAAAAAAAAAAAGGCTGCAAGATCCAGAATGCAGAATCAAGTGTATTTTTAAAAATCATTATATCAGTGCTCACGAAACAATGCCTACTTCTCTTTCTTTCTCATTTCACTCTATTATCGAATCAAAGAAAATCATCTTTAGGAAATATTGAGAATTACCAGAGATTTCAAATTGGTGACTGGCAACACAACCTATTATTGATATTTCATGTAAACGTTTGCCATCTAGATGACAAGAATAATGACAAAAAAAAAAAAAAAACTAGCAAGAATAGCCCCAAAGTGTGTTGGAACTACACCTCTCAAAGCATGTCTTGAAGCAAGTTAATACAAGCTACTTGATAGAAGGGTTCTATGATGAAATGAGATTGGGAAAGCTTAGTTAAACAAAGTCAGTTTTCTGAACAGCAAGGCTTCTCAAATCCTTCAACAGGCTGATGATGCCCATTTAGGTTTTCTAGGAGAAGGGCACAGCACTCTGCATTCATCAGACTTGTGTAGCCATATAACTTCCCTGCTCAGGCCATCTTGTGGGGCTGATGGCATGTAGAACACATATTCTAGGAACATGCTGAAAGTGAGGGGAGTCCACTCTCTGGCTTGGGCAGAGTATTGGCCCTGGTACACACTGACATGATGACAGTGAGTAATTCATGTAGTCTCTCTGTAAACTGCCTTTCCTTACATGCAAGAGGTCTCAGGAAGCTGACCTCTCAGATGCTACCTGGCTCTAACAGTTTTTGCCAAAAGGAATAATCATGGTGAATGTAGAAGTTAATACCCAGCCACTGGTTTCAGAGCCAATGCAGTCTGCAACAGAACTGACTGATGTTTACCTCTTGGTATAAAGAAAGTCACCAGCTTTCTCCTCAAACGTCATGATGTGCTTCGCTAAGCTTGTTCCACCCTTCCACACTGAACTTGATCCACCCTTTTGCTGTAAAGCCACAAGGCCGGTAATCAGCTAGGATTTCTGCATTTGGTTAAGATTTGTCTTTTAAAAGTCTCAATTATATTTTTTAGAAATCTGCCTGATGCTTACACAATCCATTGATTTTAAATAAAGCTGGCAAAGCAATTCAATAGGAAAAGAACAGTCTTTTACTTATTTATTTATTTTGAGTTGGGATCGTACTCTGTTGCCTGCGTTGGAGTGCAGTGGCACGATCACGGCTCACCACATCTCAATCTCTTGGGCTCAGACAGTTGTCTGCCTAAGCCTCCCATGTAGCTGGGACTACAGGTGTGTGCCATAACTCCCAGATATTTTTTTTTTGTAATGAGATCTTGCTATGTTGCATAGGCTAGTCCTAAACTCCTGGGTCCAAGCAGTCCTCCTGCCTTAGCCTCTCAAAGCACTAGGATTACCAGCATGAGCCACTGCACCTAGCTGAGAATAGTCTTTCTCGACAAATGGAATTGGAAAAACTAGATAGCCATATGGATAAAAATGAACTTTGACCCCCATATCCCATACTCCAGACAAGTATTAAGATTAATTGAGATTTGATATAAATGTAAAATCTACAACTATGAAGCTTCTAGAATAAAACACAGATAAATGATTTCTTAGACAAATACCCAGCACTACACATTAAAAATTATAAATTGCACTTCATGAAAAATACATCTGTTCTTCCAGATAGATGAAAAGGCAATTCACTGACTTTAAGACCAAGTATTTGTGTTGAGAATATGTAAAGAGATCCTAAAATTCAACATAAAACAAAACAAAAGTGTATGCAAAAACATCTAACAACAAAAAATTGAAAATGGGTGAAATATTTGAACTGAAACTTCACTAAGAAAAGATTGACAAATAACTGGTGATCACATGAAAAGATGCACAGTATTAGTTATCAAGGAAATAAAAAGTGAAACCACGAGTTATCCATCTCTACCCACCAGAATAGCTGTAGTTAAAACAACAGACAATACTGGGTGTCGATAAGCATGTGGAGCAACTGCAACTCCCATGTATTGAGGTAAGAATGTAAAACAGTACAACCACTTTAGTTGACTACCCTATGGCCCAGCCATTTCACTTGTAGACATACACTCAGGAGAAATGAAAACATATATCCATCCACACAAAGACCTGTACATACTCATGCTAGCATTATTCATGATAGCTTCAAACTGAAAAGAACCCGAATGTTCACAAATAAGTGAATGGATAAACATATTGTTACATATTCTTATAATGACATGTTACTCAGAAATATTTTAAAAAGAACTGTTGCTACATGCAACAAAAATGGATTAATCTCAGAAACAGTGTAAGTCAGATACAAAAGAGAATATATTGTATGATTCTATGTATACAAAGCTCTAGAAAAGGCAAAATTAAGCTATGGTGATAGGAACAGAACAATGGTTGCCTCCAGCTTGGGGGGTTGGTGTCATGAGGAAATTTTTCTGAGTGATAGAAATATTCTATATATTTATTAGGATGATATTTCATATGAAAACATTTGTGAAAACTCATCAGAATATATAAAATATTTTTAAAAGCACAAAAAGTTCCGCATTTTTAAAAATATAAATTTTATCTCAATTAAAAAGAAATACCATTCTTAACCTGCCCAAAGAGAGATTCCGTCTGAAACTTGAGTATGTGTCTGACATTTACATTTAATTATGAGTTTGTAAAAGACAAGAAAATAGCTTTGGGGATTCATTTATTCAACAAGTATCCGTTGAGTACATTCAATGCGGCAAGGGTTGAATGCTGGGTGTGGAGTGGGTGAATATGAGGAATATAGTCCCTATCTCTCTGGAGTTCATAGTCCAGAGGTTAGAGAGAATAGGGACATTTGAAACTGGGATTTTGGAAGGGATGCCAAAGGTGGTGATGACAAAATTCAGGGAAGAATCTTAGGAGTGGAGGGAGGGCTAGGATTTGGGACTTAGAGGTATCGGGTAGATTATCACATGGATGCTGAATTGAGCCAAGTATTGCTAAGAGTGAGGTGGAAAGTATGATGAGGACCTCAGAACTTAATTATCGATAAATGTTGGGGTGTAACCAGCAGATTGATAGGGAATGGCAAAGCAAAAGGGAGAATGCTGCTACAACAGAATAGCACGAGTTGCAAAAATACAGGGGTTTTTGGAGGAGAAAGGAAGGGAAGTGGTCCGGAAGCAGCAATGATATATGTGATCCACTCTGCCCTAAGTGATGAGATAGGAGTGGAGCCAGAGTCCTCTGAAGACAGGCTAGTTTTAAATAAGGGAAGAGTAGACAAGAATGTTTGTAGGAACATTTGAGGATATATGACCATTTGCTGGCTCTGCAGTAGGGCAGGGTAGATACAGAGATTTGGAACAGAGGATATTGCTGGGTTCAAACAAAGCAGGGCGCCAGCCTTACCTCAGACCTTTCCCTAACTTAAGGAAGCCAGGTCCGTATTGTTTCAGCCAATCTGAGTTAGGTATTATGTTACTTGAAGCTGAAACATCCCAACCGATATGAGTGGTGATACTGAGCTGGTAAACAACACCAACACAATTGTGTTTTCTGGATTCACTCATGTACATTTTTTGCATGAAAAGTTCAAACTTCCATTCTGAGATCCTTTTTTTTCCCAATAGCATCTTAAAGAGGTCATCATCATTGTAGAACTGTTTATAGGAAAGGTATTTAAATAAGAAGAGTGTTTTTCTTGCCCAGAATGTCAAGACATACAACTTTTAGAAATCTGGGTCTAATTATTATTGTAGGGTCTTATGGAAGTTATAGTTTCAATTTTGAAAAAAAAATCTATCTATCTATATCTATGCAGAACTGCAAAAAGTTACAGTACTTGCCTTATACTTTTTCTAATTTTCAAAATCAAATATCAGGACACAGGGCTGTGAAACACAAAATGAAACAGCTCAAGTCCAATAGGCCAACACTCTGCTGCTCATGAAAACCTGCAACATCCAACTGGGTTTTTCATTTTTTACATCAGCAGGTCTAGTTCTCTATCATTATAGAGGGTTATTTTAATTTTATTAAGGAACACATCTTTTTATAAGGAAGTTATTACATATCAAAATATCATGACCTCTATATGGATTCAACTAGATTATGTGTATGGGCACAAGCATTTTCAAGTTAAGGCCAAATAACATTTCTGTTCCTCGCACATTATTTTGAAAGTTTGGATTGAGGGATACAAACTTCCTTAAGAAAAGATACACTCATGGTTGAAAACCCTTAGTATAGGATGTGACTAATATCGGTGGTTTTTATTTACTGAAACAAAACCTACTAAAACTTCCAATGGATCTATATTTGCTAAAAAATGGGCATAATAGTTTAATATTCTTATTTTGAGGTAATACTTATAGTCTGCAAAAGGTATGGTTCCTGGTGTCATTAACCACTTATGCAATTATTTTTATGAAATGAATAAGCATGTGGTATATCCAGTTTTGCTTGATATGAGCTTAAAAACAATATAAATTGGAAGCTTGGGACTAAAAATGAGAAAATGAGTGTCCCCTCATTAACACTTTTATTTTCAACAGCATTTGGTGTTGTTTTTAAAAATTAGTTACAATACTATCATGATCCTAATTTCTAGAAGTTTAACCATAATGTATACTCTAAGTTTAAATCTTCTAGACACAGTTCTTCTTGGTTGCTAAGAATCCAACCTTTATTCATTTGTTGTTTGTTTTCTTCATGAATATGTTTTTCCTGAGTTATATGTTTGGACATAGTTATTTGTATCCTTTGAAATATTTGAACAGTTTTGGTTGCACTCTTGGGACACATTTTCTTTTTTTGAGAACTGCTACAGTTTGGATATTTGTCCCCCAGGCCTCATGTTGAACTTTGATCCTGATGTTGTTGGTGGGCCTAATGGGAGGTGTTTGGGTCATGAGGGTGGATTCCTCATGAATAAATTAACACCCTCCCTCAGTGGTGAATTCACACTTTATTAGTTCCCCCTACAGCTGGTTGTTAAAGAGAGCCTGGCACTTGCTTTCCCTCTTTCTGTTGCTTCCTCTCTCTCCATGTGATCTCTGCACACACCAGTTACCCTTCGCTTACCACTGTGAGTTGAGGTAGCCTGAGGTCTTCACCAGATGCAGATTCCCAATCTTGAACTTTTTAGCCATCAGGGTCACGAGATACAAACATCTTTTTTTTTCTTTATAAATTACCCAGTCTCAGGTACTCCTTTGTAGCAAAACAAAATGGATTTAGATAAAGACTTTTTGTATCTTGCTCCACTGTCTTCTAGCATTTTATGTTTGACTTAGAAAAATCTTAGTTTCTTCCTTAGGTTATTTCTTCCTGAATATTCACAGGATTATTTCCATAACTTCAAATATCAGTAATTTACTAAACTATTTCTTTGTTAATTGATCAATATAAACACAGAATTGGGGATCATAGTGCTATTTTTGTCTGCAGGTTCAAATTTTTCTGTATTTCATAAATTTTACCTTGAATTATATCTTTGAATATTTATTTTCCTGTTCCATTCATTTTTTAATATTTGCAGGGCACTAGTGTTACAGATGTTCAATCTCTTCACACTGCCTCCCTCCCGACCCTGTTCTCTTCATGTCCTTCTGTTTTCCATGTCTACTCTTTTTCCCCTAAGTCTTTGAAGCTTTTGTGCTTTTCCATTCCACATGTTCAAATTTTCTCAAAACTGTCCTTCATGTTCCTTCAGTGGTATTTTATCTCATTTTTGCCACTTCTTTCATGGCCTTTGATTTTGTTATCTCTCTTTCTCTGTCTCTCTCAGAGACACTGAGGCTCTCTGCCTACTCCCTTTTCATACTGATCTATTTCTAATTTATGTTCAAGGCTCTGCCTACTCACTTTTCATTCTCATTTATTTCTAATTTATTTCAGAGGTTCTACCCACTCGCTTTTTATTCCCATCTAATCTAAAGTATTATCAGTTTTTCCTTAAAGCCTTATATCGCTTCTTTAGATTCTCATTTCAGCGAAACAATATTTTCTTTAATTGATTCCTTGGAGATAACTTTGTTCATGGCTTTTGGATGCTTTGTGGTATAATCTTTTTGGTTATTGTCTTCATCAATCATATTCTGTTCTTTTCTTCTTCTTTTTTTTTTTTTCCTTTTCAGCATCTTTTTAAAGGCCCCCGGCTGGCTCTACTCTTTTTAAGCAGCATTATTTATCATCGTTTTGGACCAGGTTCTTGAGCAAAATTTTGAGAAAAGGGGCAGAGGAATGAACTAAACTGATGAGCAGCTTGAATTTTAAGCTGTCATCTCTAGGAATGTTCTCATCTGGACTGGCCTATGGGTAACCCTGGTCCAGAGTAGCAGAACATCTTCCAGGTTCGCAACGAGGCTGTGCATCCTATAGAATGTTTTAATGTAGTTATTTTGCTTTGACTTATCTTCAGCAGGCAGCTTTGGGCAAAGATGGCCATGTAGCTTTTTTTCTTATTGACTCTTCCTCCCATCCTATGAAATGACTGAAGCATGATTTAAGAGGCTTTCAAAACCAGCCCATGAGACTTGGCCTTACTCTTCTAAGCATGGGATCAGTGCTTTTCCTTTCAAGGTGTGCTGCCTACTTTGGATAATTCTGAGATGGACCCTCTCTGCCTGAGTCACATATAGAAAGACCTTCTCTTAATGTCCCCAATCACTTCCATCCAATTCTCATACACTTGGCCTTTTCCTGCATGCACTGTGATCCAGGATTTTAGGGGATCCCTAGTTTCACCAAAGATAACATTTGTTTATTATTCTCTTGGTTGTTTGTGATTGATTCATAAAAGAAATGAGACAAAATATGTTTATGCCACCATTTGAAATGAAAAGAGAAATTCTTTCCTTTAAATCTGTCTCTCTTTTTTCTCCCCAATGAATTTAGAAAGAGGGAAGGAGGGAGGAGGGAAGGGAGGAAGGGACAAAAGTGGGGGGAGAGGAATGAAAAGAATATATAATATGCTTATATTCAAAAAGTCACAGATATAGGGCATAGAAAACTCTCCAAAAATAATAGTGGCACTTTTTAATGCTATATAAAGGACAGGCTATGCAAAAATACTATTAATGTGGATGAAGAACTACAAGAACAAACCTGATGGGGAATTTTAGTTCTTTCTGTCAGAGGGATAGAATATAGCCATAGTAAATTTTTTCTTTAATCCAAAACAATTAGCTTGCTTGTGTAGACAGCCACATTCAATTCTTTCTACATTATTTGATTTAAATGCACCACGTGTGAAGTGAATGCAAATATATATATATACAGATAGATAGATATATATATTCCTCGTTTTACCTTAATTTTCATTCTCTCCCTTCCCTCCCGTTTTATCTGTTTGAGCTCACCATGCTGTTGTGCAGAAAGCTGTTGGCTGAAGGAGCACAGTAGATATTTACATGAAATAGCAGAGAAGGATCCATCTGGGCTATGTGAATTATGTTGGCAATAAAAGAAGGAGGATTCTGATTTGTTGTATAAATTATCCTCTGAGCCCCCGAGAGTGAACACATAGGGGCTTCTTTTTATTTTCATGATGTTTAGGATCATCTTTTAAAATAGTTAAAATTAAATAAGTGCATTGAGTTTTGAGAGATTAGAGAAAGGTGTTAGTTTTGATACCTCTTACTTACAGCATTTGGTATGTGTAAACAAAATAATAGGTTTCAAAGGAGAGCAGAGTCTTCCTACTACTATTGCTCAATGGGTAGAGAAAAGATGTTCAAAACTGAAAAGTATACCAGAATTATCAAAATTCATACCATTGTGGTTAGGAGGAGATGAATAAATATTATTTAGTCACCTCATGGTACAACAGATTAATATAAAATGAATAATAAGGCAATTATAGAAAAAAAGCCATACGTTTGAAGGAGGACTAATGAATTTTAGGTTTAACTGAGATCTCAAGATGTCATGGGGATGAATGTTTTTTTCTTTTGATTGTTCCTTCATTTCTGGTGGAGGAATGTTTTCCTGAACATTTCACAACAAACATTTTTAAAAGGAGGGCAAATTTGAGGCAACCATCAACAAAGCTTATTTGAAAATTAATCAGATATTTCTAAGTGTACTTTAAAATAGGACTGTTACGGACTGATTTGTGGCACCTTCTCCCCAACCCCATAATTCATATTTTGAAGTTCTAACCCCTAGTACCTCAGGATGTGACTGTATTTGGAGATAGGGCCTATAAACAGGTAATTAAAGAACAATAAGGTCATTAGGATAGGCCCTAATCCAATATTACTGTTGTCTTTATAAGAAGAAGAAATTAGAACACAGATACGCACAGAAGGAAGACAACGTGAGGACACAAAGAAAAGGCAGCCATCTGCAAGCCAAGGAGAAGTCTCAGGAGGGAAACCTTGATCTTGGACTTCCAGTCTCCAGGATTGTAAGAAAATAAAAATGCCCATTGTTTAAGCAACCCAATGTGTAGGACTTTGCTATGGCAGCTCCAGCAAACTAATATAAGTACAAGGACCTTCTTAAAATAATGCATAACAATGTTAATTTGGAAATGACTATCCGGCAATGAGTTCAAAAACTCCATGAGTGCTGCTATGGGTAAGTGTATGATTTGGGGATATCATATTGACATTCTTTTAGGAAAATTCTTAGTCCAATCAGTGCAGAAAACAGAACAGAATAATGTTTAAAAACACCCTCTATGCCATCACATGGTTTGGGTTATGAGGAGGAATACTAGTCATTCCAATCCTAAAAGGTGAAATTCAGAGATATGAGGTACATAGATTTCTTTCTGTGAGTTCACCCCCTCTGCATCCCACAAGCAAGGAAACATCACACAGACATCTTCCATTGTCATATAACTATCTATCCAAGCACAGGTAGACATTTCAGCATGAAATCTCATGATACTAATGGTTGGCCCCTCATGTTGCATCCCTGCCATGGGTGTTAGTCTGGGGGCAGTGTTCTTCATGAATTTGGTCTCCAACTCTACTTCCCCTGGAAAACTGGCCCTGTCCAGTATCCTCCCATCTACAGATGCCCAGATGTGGGTATCTGGCCCTCCCTGGAGTTGGAGGTCTGCTCTGGGAGCTGGTTCAGGACAGGACACGCCCACTCAATCCACACCCACCATGGAGATGAGCCAGAAGAATGTCTCTACTGAAGGGCGGGTCACACACAGAAAAGTTGCCCCAGGAATTGTCCCCAGGATAGGACCAAAAAAACAAATGAAGTAAAAAAAAATAAAAAATCAAGTGGTCACAGTGATTCACCTCTATACACTCTTTCCTGGAGAGTTCAGGGCATACTCTTATCCAAATCTTATCTTGCTGAGTTTGTGTCACTCACAGAGGGAGTACTGCTGAGTTGCTGAATTTTCACAGAAGACAGTAAGCCCTGAATTGTGCAAGAAAAATAAGCACTTGAATCACATAACATGCACACACTGCTATACTTTTAAGAACATTACTGGGCTCTTCGGATATTCAAGAAAGGCCCCTCGCAGCTCAGATGAGAGTTGTCTAACCCAGTGCTCTCATGTTCACATTTAACTCTAGATGCCAGTGCTTGGGGAAATCACAGCTGCCTAGGTCCTCTCCTTCTTATGATCCCTTCCAATCTCTTGACATCCCGTTTCTTAGCCCCTCCTTTCTTTCTGGCCTATTACACCCAACCTCTCAATGTCCTAAGAAGTACCCACTCAAACCTATTTCCTCTCCTACTGCGCTTCTTATTAAAAAATCCTTTGCTTTTAATCCTCCGCTTCTTCCCTTACCCTCTTATAAGCACTTCTCAGCTACAAATGAGAAGGAAGCAACATGATTACACAGGCTATGAGGGGAGTCACATTCTTAGGGGGATTTGCATTTTTTAAAAGGAAATTAATAAACATATCTAACAATGTCACCCTGGAATCTTATGCAGAGTGACAGGAGAACAGGGATGAACTCTGTTCAGTGCAGGAAGTGAGATTTAAGATCTAAAGTATGTTTCAGGTGCTTCAGTCATAGGAGTATATGGCTGCTTCCTTGGCAGAGCTGCAAACATCTCTTCTGATGACTGGGGTCTGAGAAACTGGAGATAACAGTGATCCATGAGCTCTGGAGCTACCTGGCTGTGGTAGACTTGCAGGACTAGACAAACTAAAGCAAACAAAAGCTTTTCCTCCATTGGGGTGGCCTCTTAGCCTGCTCACTCCTTCCTGTTCTCTCTAAGGCTACATTTCTTGGAAGAGGAATGTAAACTGTATACCTTCAGTGGGTAATCATTCCTTTTGGGAGAAAGTTAAGATGGCTTGACAGGATCCTTTACCATCTGGAGCTTTACCACCTCTGTCAAACCTCTTTGAATCTCTAATTCCACACCAAATTTCAACAGAGACGAAGTGCTTTTGTACAATGCCCTCCTGACTCCCTTTTGTCCTGTATTGATAGTCCCATGTCTTGGCTTCCCTGATCAGGAAAACTTTTCAAGAGTCTTCTACATTTGCAATTTGTCCTTCACTTTAACCTTTTCCAATTTATCTTTGCTCTCCAATGACCCCTTCATTAATCCTATCCAAGCCACAGGTGACCATCATGTAGTCTGACCCAGTGTCCACTTCCCAGTGCATCTCCTTCTTGTTTATAGTTTTTTAATTTTTATTTATTTAAAAAAATTTTTTTAGACACAGAGTCTTGCTATGTTGCTCAGGTTGGTCTCAAACTCCTTGCTTCCAGTGATCCCCCCACCTCATCCTCCAACAGGCATGAGCCACTATGCCCGGCCTCCAGTCCTTCTCTTTCTTCATCTAGCAACATTTGATGGTTAACCTCCATGTTCATGCAGCCTGCTTCTTTGGCTTCTCCGTGCTTCCATCCATTCCCTTTCCCTCTTTTCATTTAACTCCTTTTTATCTAGTAAGACCCATCTTATCCTGAAGGTATATATTTTTCTTTAAGCCAGGATTTGTTGCTTATCTCGACAAACTGAGTCTCCAAAGACACTATAAACTGAAATACAATATGAATCATGAAGTGATCTTAGCTCCTTTTCTTCTACTTCTTACCTCCTCTTAGTTCTTCTCACTAATGCCACGTGTTGTTAAGCGAATGATATGAAAATATGCACTTATTTTACATTAGGAAGTAGTAGACTTGAGTTCATCGATTCATCTGGCATACCCTAAATCGCCAGTTTAAAGCTTCTTCTATCTCTTGTTCAAATTATGTAATCTGTTAGAATTATGGGAAGATCCTTTCAATGTGAACTAATTGCAGGGAACACATTTGGGTGTTGGTAAAAATACCATAACATTGAAATTTGTGGGATTTCATTGAAGATCCACCTTTCTTCCATCCAGCTCTTCACATTGTTCTCTTTTGATTTCTTACTCCCTCCTTTGGGGTATTATCAATAGAGCTGCTATGAACATCTTTGTACAAGTTTTTTGTGTGCACATTTGTTTTCATTCCTCTTGGGTAGACAGTGAATAGTTGAATTGTTGGGTTGTATGTTAAATCTATGTTTTACCTTTACAGAAACTGGCCGGGCAAGCTGTTACTGCCTCCAATTTCACTTTCAATGTCATCTCCGTAGCGAGTTCCCTTCTGAATCCTACAAGACCCAAACTAAATTAGGTGCCCACTGTTGTTCTCTCATTGACCCTGTTCTTTTTTACAGTATGTACTTTTTGCAGTATGAACAATTGGCAATAATAACATTTTGTGTGTGATTCCTTCACATGTCTCCTCCACTACATTTCAAGTTCCACAAGGGCAGGGCCACATCTCTCGACCGCTAAATCCTCACTGTCTAGCAGAAGGTTGAACATAGGACACCCATGATAAACATTGGAAGGCAAAGCAGTCAGGGAATTGGGTGGTGCTGGTTTTTTGTTTTGTTTATGGGATATGTTTTGAGCTATTCTTTCAAGGAAGTTCTGAAGGGCAGGTGACTGATTATTCATAGATCACATGAGGGAGTGAATGACACATGGATCTGCAGGGGCTATGCAAACTTTATGTTGCAGTGTGATCCACAATGTTGGAGGTGGGACCTAATGGGAGGTGTTTGGGTCATAAAGGTGGATCCCTCATGGATGACCTTGAGCTGATTGTTGAGAGTTCAGAACTTCCCCCCTTTTGCTTCCTCTCTCACCATGTGATTTCTGCATAGGCAGGCTCCCCTTCCCCTTCTTCCATGAGTGAAGGAAGCCTGAGGCCCTCACAAGATGCAGATTCTGGCACCATGTGTCTTGTACAGTCTGAAGGACCATGAGCCAAATAAACCTATTTTCTTTATAAATTGTCCAGCCTCAGGTATTTCTTTATAGCGACACAAACCTATTAAGACATTGTCAGGAGACCTAGACCTGTCTGTTTCTGAGGCCTTCACCAGAACACCAGGAACAATTTAGCCAATGAGTTCAAAGCTGATATTAGCTACACTGACATTCAGGAAAGCAAGACTTCTTTCTTATTGGTTATTGCTGAGGGTAATGGTGGTGGGAATGGCTCATATGGAGAATTAGAAGTTGGAGAGAAGAAATCAAGGTAGAGAAAGGGAAGCACTGAAAGTTAGAAAAAGTCTGAGGGAGGGAAGTGGTTGATGAAACACCTCAGTTTGTAATCCTTGAGAGGCCTTTAAAAAGCTTACATAAAAAGATGCTATTCTTTAAGAAGTTTGCGACTAGGCACATGTGACTTTTAGAAACCTGCACTGTGGCTGAGAACACATTCAACTCATGGTTGACTTGGATTCAGTCTTGAACTTGCTTCATAAACATGACTGTACGTTAGCAAGGAAATGAGCAGAAAGTAAACAACTCATTGCATAGGCCTGATAAGTATTTGTAAAGAAGTACTCAAGAATGACATTTTGCAGTGTTTTCCAGAGGCAGGTTCAGAAAATTGAAGATCACAATAATGAGAGAGCCATCTCATGCATAGATGAACAGAAGCATTCAAAGAGTTTAATATTTTCCCGATTAGTGGGCATCTCAAACTTGTTTAAGGAAAATATACTTCTTGATAAAATAGTGCAGCTAAAGCAGGAATGTGTTTGCTGTGCTTCCTTAAACAACGTGGGTGGAAGTTCAAACACTATAAGGACTCTATTCTCAGGAAGGAGTTGCCTGAATTGAGTCTACACCAGGAAAGTGACAATGAAACACACCAAACACCCTTTTCCACTCTAGTTACCAAGAAAATTATTTATTGCTCAATGGTTGAAGATAGTAATGTTGGAACTAATTAAATTTTCTGGAGTGGGAAGTAAATTTACCCTTTAACTGTAATCCTCAGCTCTACCACTTCATAAGTGAGCATCCTTGCGAATTGCATGACTTAACCATGCCTCAGTTTCCTCAGAGGTAAGGTGTGGGGATATTGAAAGTACCCTTAGCCACTGCAAGGTAAGTACTCACACACAAAAGGGCAGAACAAAAGCCCAGGGGCATACATTCTATAACATAAAGTGCCTAGGATGGGATCAGAACTCACCAAGTGTTAGCTGACCTATTTCCACAGAAATTTAGAATATGTTGTGATTTTCAAGTGATCAGCATATGTGAATACTTTATACTAATTAAAAGTGTTTCCTGTGAATTTTTCCTGTTTCAGCAACTGTCTTGACTCTTTGCCTTTCTTCACTAGATATGGGCTTTTCTGCAGGCTGGAAAGCTTGACGTTTCTTGGTTTTACCTTCATGGAAGACGAAGAATATGCACTTCAAGAAAAGGTGAAGGAATAATTCCTTTCAGGGGTACAGATTGTGCGGCTGCTCTGTCCTGGGCCTTTGGCAGATCCTCTAGATTTTATTCTCAGTTCTCTGGATTTCTGACTACTAATATGCTTGATTCCTGGTGAGGAGAAGGTTGGTCTCCTCCTGGTTAGTATCACTGTGCCTGGTTTCTGGTCTAATTTGGAAATCTAAGACTTTATAGGCGCATATGCTCTGATTCAAGCTTCCTAGTCCCTGCGTCCTCTTGTTTGGTGACATAACCCATGCCTGGACATGACTTCCTGATAATATGGACTGCTCAGAATTCACCTTTTTTTCTGTTTGATTGTATGCAAGTGACCCCAAGAGATGAGCCGGGGAATATTAGAAGAGATAATGGCTGAGAGGTTTAGTCATACATAGAACAAACCACAGACCCAGGGAGAGCTATAAAGTCCAAACAAGACCAAAATAAAGGCAAGCCTCAGCAGAACAAAGACCAAAAGAGAATTCGAATGGGAGCTAAAGAAAAGAGACAAATCACTTTCAAAGATGTGACCAACCATAATCCAATAGTTGGTTTTTCAACTGAGAATATAAATCAGATAACAAGGAAATTGGATCTTTAAAAGGCAAAAGAGAGTACTCTCAAACCAGAATATCCAGTGAAAACATCCTTTAAAAGAGTAGTCAAATAGACATTGTCAGAGGAACAACTGAGATAATTTATCACCACCAGACCCCTATCTGTAGACATTAAAGGGTATTATTCATTGACTGGAATTTCTAAAACAATGATAAAAGTTAATTAATAATCCTTTGTTTGCATTATAGATTCAATTGTTCACCCCCCCCAATTCATATGTTGAAGCCTTAATCCCTAATGTGACTGTTTTTGGAAATAGGGTCAAGTAAGGAGGTGAATAAAGTAGAATGAGATCACTAGGGTGGGCCTTAATTCAATAGGACTGGTGTCCTTATAGGAAGAGGAGATTAGGACACAGATAAGCATAGAAGACCACTTGTTTCCCCTAGAACAAACACAGGGAGAAGACACCATCTGCAAGTCTAGGAGAGAGGCTCAAGAAGAACTGTATCTGCTGACTTGAACTTCCAGCCTCCAGGAACAATTTCTGTTGTGCTCCATCTGTGTTCCTTTGTTATGGTAGCTTGAGTAGACTAGGACAATCTCTTTCTGCTTTTTTAAATGGAATGACTAATTTACTAATTTACTTGGATTACAAAGAAATGGGCATTCTTTATCATATTAGTTACATATTTATCTATTAATTTATTTTGACTTTGAATATAAAATTCATGCTAATACTTTCCTAAGGTGAATTTCAAAAAATACTACTTAAGTGGTTTTGCATAATATATAAATTCACCATCCCTTTGATAAGGTTTTGAAATAAGCAGTAAATGTATATGACTTCATGCTCCCAAGGCTTCATCCTTGCTCAAAGAGATTGGAGAATACTAGGAGTTTTAAATAGTGTTAAAAATAAATTATGTTCCCTAGAGAAAGATATTATTAACATTGTGGTAAATATTTGGAAGCACTTTAATGAAAACATTAATTTCATATATCATGTTGTTGAAATCCATGTAGAACTTGAAAATCATGAGCATTTGCAGTCAAGAAAAAGTGGTGATTTAATACTAAGGTGATAGTTTCACAGTTTTAAAATGACATGACAAGCCCCTACCACACTGTGGGAACCAAAGAAAGAGAAGCAAGAACTTAATCCTTCAAAAACAACTTAAATAAAAAAATGTAGTTTATTTGAGGAGCAATCATGACAGACCAGACACCATAACGATCTCACTGCAAATTTCAACACTTCTCTCTGTCCTTTCTTGTGCAGACATCATGCTAACCATAGTGTAAAAAAAACAAAACAAAACCCTGGAAACCAATTAAAACATTTTGTGACTAAAGTTTAACAACATAAATACCCTAAGATATGTTGTTATTCAGTTTTGTATGTCTACAACGGCTGGCATATAATTAGTAAATAATGTTTTTTAAACTAATTCAATCTGAATAAGTTTTTCTCATGAAAAGTTAGAATCCATGGAGATATTCTGTGGTTAATAAAGAAATAAAAGTTTTTACAATAGGTGAAAACTCATTATTTTTTGTTATAAAACTTGTTATAATGTGCAAATTTATTTTTTAAAATTTGGAAACACCATTCAAAGAATGCCAAATTTAGCATCAAACTGCCACTTGTATTCAAAGAAATATGAACTGCAGTATCTAAACGCTGACTACGGATACATAGTGGAATTCATTTCTATTCCTTAGGAAGTTGATTCTTTCAGGTGTAAGACAGGTATCTTCCAGATCTTTTCTTCTTTTTTTTGAGTCAGAGACTTACTCTATCATCCAGGCTGGAGTACAGTGGCACGTTCCCGGCCACCGCAGACTCGACCTGCTGGGCTCAGGCAATCGTTCTGCCTCAGCTTTCCAAGTAGCTGGAACTACAGGTACACACTGCCATGCTCGGCCTGTTTTTTGATTTATTGTAGACATGAGGTCTCACCAAGTTGCCTAGGCTGGTCTCGAACCCCTGAGCTCAGGCAATCTTCTCACCTCAGTCTCCCAAAGTGCTGGAATTACAGGCTTAAGCCACTACACCCAGTCTTTTGTTTTCTTTTGTATAAATCACCGAACTCCATTTGAGGACTTAAGAGGTAGAAAAAAATTCTAATACGCAGTAATTAGTAAGTTCTTAAAAGTAATGTCAGGCTGGGTGTGGCGGCTCTTCACTCCAGCCTGGGCAACAGAGTGAGACTCCAACTCAAAAAAGTGTTGTGTATGTTTCACTTATATGAAATTAAGAAGAGCATGATAATGCTGTTTCTTAGACACTGTACCATAGATTCTTCTGCAGGGCATACAATGTATAAGCAAATATTAACTGCTAGTTAGGGTACAACTGTATAAATTCTACCAATTAGTGCATATTTCTAATACGACACTCTTTAAACGAGCTATTAAGGCATACAATTATTCTTCGGACTTTCCTGGCATGTGTCATTCTGGTGTACATTTTCACTATACACATCTGTGAAATCAATGAGTTATTCAGTGGAGTAACATCACTAAAATGTATCGAAGGAATTCGGCTGATGTGGAAGAATGAAAAAGAATTTATGTGCTTTGGCCAAGCATCAGTATTTTTCCTTTGTACAAAAGTATAAGAATTTGGCTGCAGCCTTAGTTAAAAAAATAATGCACTTGAGATCAAACTTACTCTATAAGAGACTTACTCTGATGCAATATGCATTAAATAAACCTCTTTGTCTTATTCATGAAAAATGGCTGAATAATTGGAAACATCAACATAAATATGTAGGAAGGACAAGATACCAAATCAGACAACTGACCCTTTCATTGAGAGCCTTTATTTGCTGTATGCAAAGGCACTACATTCACTTAAAATACAGAAATATTTGATGGCTTGAGTACTATTTGGGTTAAAAAGAAAAAAGTCAATTACTCTTATTTATGTTTTACACTTGTTAGAGGATTTCTTTTTTTAAAAGGTAAAGTCATAACTATCACACATAAATGAATATGTACCAAAAGATTTTATTAAACAAAATTAATTCGTGAGGGAAACAGTAAGACATTATAATGGGTTTGAAGGAGAATTCAAAATGCAGACATATACAGGACATCAGGAATGCAGAACATAAATTTGCTAAAATGAAGCAAAATCTATCAACAGCCAGGGGCCATCATCCACAGACAATCATTCCACCAGACACACCCATGTTTCTATAGTTTGTCTACAACTTCCAGAGCTGAAGGGTAGCTCAGGTCAACACAAGGCAGAGACCATCGAGAAGGGCGTGCTAAGCCAGCACTAAATAGCACTCCTTACTTCCCCATTTCCATGGCCTTCCACAATTTTCTGACAAATCACAGTCAAATTCCAAAGGCTGAGTAAATCAATAAAAGGGATTAATCACAAAAGTGTAAAGTCTGACAAATTATTCCCAAAGTGTGTCGTGGCTCTTAGTCTCACCAAGCATACATTCTGAAATCAAATTTTATTTCAAAGAATTGCAGAAAATCAGCCGGGCTCGGTGGCTCAGCCTGTAATCCCGCGCCTTTGGGAGGCTGAGGTGAGTGGATTGCCTGAGCCCGCGGGTTCGAGACCCGCCTGGGCAGCGAGACTTCATCTCTACAATAAATCAAAAAATCAGCCAGGCATGGTAGTGCATGCCTGTAATTCCGGCTACTTGGAAGGCTGAGGCGGAAGGATCGCCAGAGCCCAGCAGGTCGAGGCTGCGGTGGCCGGGAGCGGCCACTGCACTTCAGTCTGGGTAACAGAGTGAGACTCCAACTCAAAAAAAAAAAAAAAAGAATTGCAGAAAATCAATGTTCTTAAAAAAGAGACATGATTTTCTGAGGTAGAAAACATTCTCCAATGTGGCTAAGGGTGTAGATACGAGATATTTGCTACAGCCACATTCACACTAAAAATACACTATTGATGATACAGCTCAGAGTTCATCAGTGAGTAAAGATCCAGAGATACTTTGAGGTCACAAAAAGAATTTTAATGCTAGCTAATAAAAATTATTCCTTAGTGCTCATCAAAAACATGACTTTCCCACTCAGATAAAATCACCATCTCGCTTTATCAGCTGCTATTGCATGTTAACATCAACACATGAAGCAGTATATTATACATACATATAGATGTTTTATATATATGTATATACACACACGTAAAAACATATACATAGTTAATTTCCCAGCCAGTGTTCGGAAAACTAGAATTAAAAACAAAAGGAGCTGCACAAGGAGGGAGGGGCATGCCTCATCAACAAGGGTACCTGCATGATCAATGTTTGTATACCTAGCCCTGAATTGTACCCCGCATCTTTATAATAATAAATAAATTTTTTAAAAAAAGAATAAACTTCAAAAAAAAACAAAAGAAACACAAATATAAATTCATTTTGTCTTGGAAAAGTATATATTTTACATATAAATGCATGCATACATGTGTATATACACACACACACACATAACATGCCTACATGTATATTAACATACTGGTGTATGTTTGCTTGTATGTATGTTTGTCTATTCATTTTATCATACACTACACATCAGTTGATTTTTCAGATGGTGATTCAAGTTTGATCTTTGTTCTGGGTTGTCTCTACTCTGTTTTTTTTTAACTGTCAAGTCATGTTATCAGCACTTCAGAGAGTGGGCCAAGGCAACATAGAATGAAAAGGCAAATTTCAGAAGGCTAAAATCACTATGTAGGTTGCAATATGGGAGTTGTCAATTTCCATTCTGTTTCTCCCAGAGATGGACCAAGGGAGTGGGCTGGAGCTCTATGCCACTCCCCTCCCTCTCACTCATAAGGGGGCAAACCAAACAGCTCGGGCTGGAAGTCCTGCAGGGAATTCAGCACAAGGGTGGCCTTTCTCGTCAGGTCCGGGCTCAAGTTTCCATCTGGAACCATGACCACCTGCATCCCAGCGGCCAAGGCCGCCTCTACCCCATTGGGAGCATCTTCAAAGACAAGGCACTGTAGGAAGAAAAAGAAAGTTGATAAGTCCTTTTATGTAACCAGACATTGAGAAGTGTTTATTATTGTCATAAACATCCGCTTTGCAATTGTGCAAAATGAGACAGAAATATGGTGGAGGCTTCCCAGGGCAGACTGTGGTGAGAACAGCATGCTGTTTCTGTTTGGCTCCCATGGGCTCACCACCATGGCTCCTTTATGTAAAAGGGGAGAGATTTCTGCCACAACCAAAGCATTATCGAAATGGAGCACAGCTGCATGGCGAGTCAGTATTCTCAGCTTAAAACTTTATTTTATTTGAATCATAACAATCTGTTCAATCAATAATTGAACATTCAGAGTGTTAGAGGCGATTGTAAAAATAAAAAGCAAGCTTTTTAAATGTAAAACCACTTCAGAGCTATTCCTATTATATGTACTGTAGTTTGAAAATTAAATGGTTAGGGAGTTTTAGCTAAAAATTTAGTTACTGTGTGTGCCAGTGCTACGTGACAAAAATCTCGTGAGCACGAAGATGTAGAGCATGTAGGTACTTTTTTTCAGATGACTGTGAAAATCCACTTTATTATTGGGACTACTGACACAATGGCATCCAAACTTCTGTGCTCTCTTCATTCAGACACTCGCATTTAAAACAGGGTGTTTGTATACCTTATTCATCAGTGATCTCCTACATGTGCCACCGTGTGAACACTATTAAAGTAAGTTTCACATGAGGACTCCCTCAAAATGAGACACCCTGATGTCTATTCAACAGCAAGAACAAACAATCTGAGCGTGGTATCTTTATACCACTTTTCAGCTCAGGAAAGAGATTTTATTAATCCTTTTCAATGAAGACATCTGTAAGGGGAAGAGGCCACACCGCTACTGCCTATGCTGCAAGAGACTCCCCTTGTTCCTGTTCTTCATCCATGGCTTAAGACTCCAGGTCTACTCAGCTCTCCTTTGAGCCCTTTGTCCTTTTGCCTTTTATTACAAAAACTTTCTCCCCAGCTCATTACCAGGTCTAGCAGTGATCCCATGTGCTGGTGTCCCAGGTAGGGCTCACGGAAGCCACCTACTGGGTCCAACAGGAGAAGTTCTGCATCTTCTGATGCTTTTCGTTCAGTGGAAAACTCTTGCCTTTCTCTTACACACACAATCTTAACTACTAGTTGTCTGTGCTGTAGCAAGCACAATGGCTTCCCCACCCCCTTCTCCAGTCCCTCCATTTTTCCTTCTATCAGGGGCTAAGATATATCATTAGGCAATGTAGCCCATAAGATCAGGATGAAATGAGTTTACCCATGTCATAATGGTATGTGAATGCTATGTTACCGTGACAGAGTGAATTGGCTCGCCCTACTGTTCTGGTTTGCTCAGACCTGAAGGGTTAGCCTTGAGGCAGGACATTCAGCGCTGTAAATTGGATAGTCCTCGGCAAGTCAGAGCTGTCAGTCTCATCACCTCCCTTTTGAGAGCTTCTGAAGACCCTGGTTTTTTTCTCCTGTGAGACACTGGTTTCCTTCTGAGGGAGGGAGGAAATGACTCCACTTAGACCAGCCAGGTTGATTTTCTCAGTTAGCTGACTCAGACTACCTGTTTGTAATACTTCTGTCCCTGCCTTCTTAAAGCTATGACTTGATCATATTCTAAATGCCCTCAACTGTTTTTATCTGGGATCAGAGATAGGCACTTAAATGTCAAATGACATTTTGAAATATCCCTTACCATCTCTGGGGATTTGAAGAAGCTTTGTGCAGTACACCTGTGAAATTTGGGTTGAGGCATAGGAAGAGATTGTGTTTATCCCTTGGCTGAAGTCATAAAAGCAGCTTTGATTTTGCACATGTGTGAGGTTGCTTCCCAGGAGCACAGCAGGTGGGTGGGATGGGAAACTAGTGGCTCCATAAAATGTGTCACTTCCTACAAAAGAGACAACGGGTGGGGAGGGGCACCCAATACATCTGTACTCCCCTAAAGAGGGTCTGGAGTTGATGGCAAAGAGGACACCACAGTGTGAGGACTGTGAGTGATCAGGGAAAGCCCTGCAATTATTTATAGCCTGATACAAGGAGAGTGACTGACATGGGCTCTTTGAGACATTTTACTGTTCCTCACAACTTTCACAAGGAGACTGGTTTCTCTGTGTTCAATTCATAATTTATCCTCACCTAATTTTAGAATAATCCAAGTATGGCACTGATAACCAAAATATTACATACAATGGATAAAATGAATATGGCAGATAAAGGCAGACATAAAAAAGTATAAAGAATGGTGAAAAGTCAAGGTAGGTAACAATGATATTATGATTAATTACAACAAGAAGGTGTCAAAATAAGCTTATGTAACAAAAGAGCCATTTGAAATATGCCAATGTGTATAAGTAAAACCCTCAGTGCTCAAATGACTCAGGGAAAACCCAGGAAAACAGGCCAATTGGTTTAGGTTTCCCATCAACAAGACACTTGCAATTCTAGCTATTCCAAAAGGTCAAAAGCGATTGTAGTTTATGATGTAAATAGTCAAGCATTATCTCAACTGCAAAAGAAGAGAAACGCTGATGGTGTACATTAAATGACCACGGCACCTGAAATTCCCTTCTTCTTCCTCCTTTCATGCAGTCTTTTTACTTAACAGTTGTCAAAAGATGCCTTTCACTGACATTAGCTGGACTCTTATATTTCATGTTAGCTAACAAGAATTCCATTCAAGAAACGTGAAATTAGAAAATAGAATTTGAAGTTTCAAAAGCTGATAGAACAGTCAGCTGGAGGTGGTCTATGACAAAAATGCAGCAGGAAAACTCAGCACAGAGCGAATGAAGCAAGAGTGAGCAGTTCACAGGAAAACAGAAAGATTGGTCCTCTGAGACCAGGCATTGTTTGCACGCAAATTTAAACAAAGCACCAAACACAAGGCAGAAAACAGACACCAAGCTGGGTCCAGATGGCCAACTGTACCACACAGCCTGAACACAGGAAGTAATGCTGAGCGATTCCACAGCAGCTGGAATTTCAGTTTTCATTTATTTATTTTTTTCTTAGAAACAGCAGAATTTAAAGCAGAACAACTACTATGTTCTGAAGCACCTATTAAAGACATCCCAAAAGGTTTTTATGTCTTTGTTAGACTACATATTTTGATTCAAAAGATTAAATACAGTCCAAATAGGAACACTCCTGCAAGAAAAGTACCCAGTACCTAAAAACCTAGACATTTGAGGAATTTTCACAGCACAGCTTGTCTGTCTACTGAGACCCAGGAATAAACATTGAAATGTTACCTGGAAAGACTCTGCTTCTAATCATAGGACTTCAGTGTCAAAAAAAGACACTGAAAGATATAAGATAAAGTAACATAGCTTTTATCTTGCACAAACAAAAAGTAAGGAGGAAATATGTTTTTTCTGTTCAAAGACCAAAATACCTTCGAGTCCTTTCCATTAGTCACACCCAGCTATGGTGAAGGAAGTCTCACTCTGGGTGAACTTGGCCTTCACAATTCCTTTTAAGCACCTCATTTTTCCCCCTTAGGAACTAGCCCATCCTGCCCCACCATGATTGACTGATTACAATTGACCTTAAATGCCTTCTTACCAACATGCATACAGTGAATCAGGCATTTGCTCTTTGGTATCTGTGACAAAAACCCTTTCCTGCTAAGAAAAAGTCTCTGCAAGGGGGGAGGGGGACAGGTGGACTTTTCTCTGCATGGACTTGGTGGGCTACTCCTTCGAGAGTGGCCAGCACAGGTGAAGTAGGAGGGCCCGTGGCTCCATCTCATCAGGGCAAGTCAGTGAAGGAGAAAACTGAGGCTTGATCTAGGGGATGATGCTGGGACCTCTACATGCTCCCAGGAGGCCTCCTGCTCCCATAATCTTCCTCTCTATACCATATTTCATCTCTCTGCCAGGATATGCATGTGGATATGTGTGTGTACACGTTTCACATGATTTTAATTAATTTAGTGATTCTTTTGTAGTATAGTGCATTTAACAGAGATTCTAAAACATACTTCCATGACTTCAAGGAAGCATCTAGTAAAGAATATTCTTCTTGCAGCTTGTGCCAACACTGACATATCAGCTGTAACTGGGCAGGACCTGGTTTTAATTGCACCTTCCCATGGCTCCATGGCAAATCAAGAGTATCCTATGAACATGTACTAAATGGTGGAGGCATCCCGGTACAGGACCTAGAGCCACAAAGGGACTGCAGAATGTCATAGCAAATGCAGCCTCTCCTCTCCTTAGGGTGAGGAAATGTGGAGGTAAGCTGGAGGTCACACAGTCACACGGATGACAAAACCCTGGAATAGAATTTGGTTCTGCAGAATTCAATGTTCTTTTCATTCTACTAAGCTGAAGGCTAGAATATATCTGATTTTCATGTCTAGGTGAGGAGATGAGCTTAATTAAACTGTAGCTTGAGGGACTTAATTTAGAGAGAATGACATTTCCAACAATAAGGGAGGTGAAGCATTTATTTTGGCAGCTTATCACCTGGAGGTAATGAACTTACTTCTCTGATGCTGCTGAGACGCCCTTTATCCAGGGCTGCTAGTTGGAACCACCGGGGGACTTAAAAGGTTCGTACACTTTAATTTCTTAAAGATAAATGTCATATAACTTAAAGTTCCACCTTATAACTAGGAAGTTGCACATAACAACATCTTTGTCTGACAGTACCTAAAAACCTAGACATCTGAGGAATGTCTTAGTCCCTTCAGGCTGCTGTAACAAAATACCATTGACTGGGTGGCTTGAACAACAGTAATTTCCCACAGTTCTTTAAGTTGGAAGTCTGAGATCAGAGTGTCAACATGGTTGGGTTCTGGCAAGGGCCCTCTTTCTGGTTTGCAGATGACCACCTTCTAAGTGTTCCCTCATGTGGTGGGAGAGAGAGAAGAAGGCAGTTGTCTAGGGTCCCTTTATGAGGGCACTAATCCCATTCATAGGGCCCTCCCCCAAGGCATAATTATCTCCAAAGACCTCACACCCTAATGCCATCACTTGGGGGTGAGGGCTGGATGATACATTAAGGCTGATGGAGAAGCTGATTCCAAAGTTTCTCATGTGGTGGGAGTTGGGGCAAGAAAAGGCAGCTTTTTTTTGTTGGAGGGAAGAAAAGGCAGCTTTTGTGACAAGGCTAGGTTTGAGGCCATAGTGGAACCTCAAGCAGAGGGATCAGGGCCTGCAGAAGCAGGGGAAGCCAGAACCAGTTAGAGAGGAGGTGAGCTAAGAAGGGACCTCGGCAGCCCTGGCATTTCTGTGCCACGGGCAGAAAAGAACCATGGACAAAGCTCCCAAAACAGTTGGTGCAAGAGGGTGGCCCAGGAGAGGGTAGCACCAGAGCCAAGTTTAGGGTTTTCAAAAGGGTGGGAGGGCTGCCCACAGCTTCGATGTGTTTATCTCACAGTTGAGGACTTCCCCTGGCTCTTACTCCCAAGTGATGCTTTAACAGATAGCTCATCAGGTGTTCCCAAATCACCATCCCCACAGTGTTCTCACATCATTTCTTCTCATAAGGTTATATCAACAGGTTTAGGGAAAGCTGATAGAATGGCCACAGCAGGGAAGAGACCTACCAAGGAGTGAGTCCCTTTCTGATCCTGCCCATTTGTGTCACTTCAGGTCCCTAGGATGGCATTGTCCACGCCTGCTTAGAATTACATTTGGTAACTGATATTACATTGTAAGCAGTTATGTGTCTATTTTAAATTATACGCTTTAATGGAACTAGTGAGCTTTTCAAATATGACTATGCCATCTCTAGGGAATAAAGCTTTTCCTTTTGGTTAGCAAAATAAAACATTTTATAGAAAGTCACTGAAGGTTCACTTTCAGGGCTCTCAGAAGACCTGGAATTATACGTATGCACATTTAAAATACATCCTATAGCAGTTGCCTATGGCTACTCATCAAATATAAAGCATGTATGATCTGAATCCAACTATGAAAACAATACTTTCTCCTAGTTGGTTTTTTCCTATGTGTTAATTTTGTACTATCCAGTTCAGTTTTTACATTGTAAGGCATCAAAACCTCAAGGGGGCCTTAATCTTTATTTCTGATTGATTTTTGATCAGTAGTGCTTATATCTAAGGCTTAAGTTTTATTTGTCTCCATGTTCTGACAAATAATTATTGGTTAATAATTACGACACTATTGTAAGATTGAACACGTATACACTTCATTAGATGTTTATTTAAATATGTACATGCATTCTCTGTTATTAATTAGTACTTGTGTTTATATTATTCATCTATCCATCTGTCCATCCATCCCTATCAACTTGTCATCACCGGTCATTTATTTGTTTATCCCTCTCTTCATCCAACCAACCATCCATTCATCTATCCATCTATTCATCCATCCATATCTACCTAGCTACCTACCTAGCTACCTGGTAAGCTAGATGTTATGCTGCAGTTCCCTAAGTAAGAGTATCTGATGTGGAGTTCAGTATCCCTTGTACGTTACAGAGTTACCACTATCTTACTGTATTAATATTGGTATGAAAATCAAACTATGAACGGAGCACTGACATAAACATATTTGTAACCAAATCCTCTAGAGTTACAAGCTAGGCAAATGAACAAACTGCATGCCTAAATTGACTCCTTTTCCTTTAAAGAAAAACCTTTGAAAATTGGGAAGAGGGTGGGAAGCTTCCTAAAGAATTCTTTCTGTGACATGTTATTCATGAAAAGTACATGACAAGACACTCTTAGTATCTATATTAAAGTGTATGTATGTAAATTAAGTGCTGAGCAAAAGACTTTAAGACAGCTCAAAAAACCTTCCCTAATTCTCTCTTTTAATAACATAGACGTCATGTTTATTGGTCTGTCAGAAACCAATGAAAAACCCAGCAAGGTTCTCATAGGTGCTGACCATTTTAGAGTCACAAAACAAGTCTTAAGAGTATCCACATGATCAACAGAATCATTTTCTTTTTCTGTTTCCTTTGGGTAAAATATGTGAAATTACATCAGTTTTCTGAAGGCTTTCGCCTGAGACTCTCAATCTGCAGGTGAGCCAGGAGGCTCCCTATTAGTTTCATGTGTTTAGAGGAATACTCTGACATCAGCTAGACTTGGGAAAATTAGCCACACACATGAATAAAATGCTCAAATATGTCTAACAATACAATGTGTTTAATTTTCATTTAGCACTTTCCCTGTGGAAAAAACACATTTAGGTACTTAAATCAGGACTGCTTGTGGTTTAGGGAAAGGAAATCAATGTTTGCTGTAGGATGTAATTCCACACATTCTGAGGATAGCAAAAGCCCGGTGATGTTTTGCCTGCCTTTGAGAGCAGCTACAGAGGAGGCTCCACCAAACAGAATTATTAAGGCACAAAAAGAGAGTGCCTTTGCCGACCCATGTGAGTGATTTTTCCATGTTTTCTCTGAATGTATCATGTAGGAGAAGCTGCCAATAGTCTGGGAAATGATACACACAGAAACAAAAAAAGCTTAGGAAATCCGTTGGACCTGGAAGGGATTAAAACTGTAATGATCAAAAGAGCAGGCTGATGAACTGTCTCTGTGATGACCACATGGCAGCCAGCAATGCAGAGCCTCTCCCTAGGCCTCTATGCATGGTCCAGCAACCCATTTAATGGGGAATGAGAGGCTTGCGAAGCCAGCACTTGGGGATTTATTTTTGCTTTTCACAAGGATGCCATCAATTCTCCTTTCTGCAAATGTATTAACTGCTGACTCACGAAATAAAAGCTGCTGTCTATACCCATCATCGCAGAGTCAGCATTTCCAGAGATTAAGATGTATTGGAACCCCAGGTGAGGTTTATGTTCTTTGCACTGGTCTCTCCATGCACCACTCTAAACCTAGTAGTATGATGTCATGACGTATGGAGTTTCCAGAATGTTCTATCACATACAAGCCCAGAGAAATCCTCTATAAAAAGGATACTCCTAACATTAGATGAGGGACTGGGAACATGCCATGTACAATTAGCACAAAAATATCTCCAGAAGTACTGCTGTGGACAAATCTGTTGCTTAAGCATTGTTGAAGAAGTTTCTCAAACATGGAAGCCTGTTTTCAGAGGAAACCAACACATTTGCCACACACCAGTGCTCTGAGGAATCTATTTTGGGAAATTTTTCATGAGATCTATCTGAAGGTGGCATGATTCACCTAAATGCAAATCAAATACATTTGCCTTGTTTTTTTGAAGTGTTCTGAATTTTACCTATACAGAATAACTTTAAAGCTCTTATAATAAATAAAACAGATGAGGCAGATCTTCACCTTAAATGCCTATCCACTTCCAGGAATGGATGGTCATGACATTGAGGGTACTCTTTAATTAGGAACTAAAAGGATTGAGATCTGTGATCCCTCAGGAATGAACTCTGCTGAGTACTAGGAACAAAACGGCACCTGAGGGAACATGTAGAGGGCCCTCCCATTGCCCTTTTCTTTTAGATAGAGAATAGCATGAGCATCTTCTCAATCTTGGAAGACAGAGGCAGATCTCTCCTTCCCCTTTCATTACACAAGATTCCAACAAAGCCTCGGTTGAAGACTGACCAGGACAGAAGTGTTAGAGAGGAGCAAGAATGTGCTGGATGTCAGGGCCTGGCCCGAGGGTGGTGGGAAGCATGGGCATTTTGGGGAAGATACTATAGGGAAGATACCAGTTCCTCACAGTCAGGTGTGGCACAGTTGGGACGGGATCCTGGTTCCACTGAGGTCAAGAAAGCTCTCAGGGAGTATAAGCCACAAATCCTGAGTATTCATGGCTCTTCATGGGGTTTGCAAAAGGCTTGTAGGGTTATCTGTTAACTAAGGTTCCAGGTTGATCCCAAACCTTCCTGTCAATATGGTTCCTGTATGATCAAAGTAACAAACTTGGGATTTTCTGCTGCTTAGAGCCTGGTGAGTAGGTGCTTACCAAGCTGAAGTGAGAATCACAAAGCACCCCAGTACTGCTGGTACTCTGTCACCCTCCAGTTCCTGCACCATGCACCTGATTCATTGCACACCACAGTTCCTGATACTGGAAAACAAACTAGAGAAATATGATTTACCCTCAAACATATGGCAGCAAAAATAATACAGTATATTTTTTTAAAAGATCAAAGTCAAAGAATAAATATTGTTTGACGACTTCTTTCCTCTAACCTGACAATAGGTGCAGTAAGAATATTTCAACTGCTTCTTCTTATAGATTTAAATTACATTAGCCTCTAAGTCAGCTTCTCCTTTTTGTAAAAGAGGGGCACTAAGTGAGCCCTGATTCATGTTCATGAAGAGAGCCTCCTCATCATCCAAAGTGCTCCTGCCTTCTCCTGTCCAAGAGATCTCAGCAACTGTGGCAAGCAGCTGTGGAAAAGGAAAAGGGCAGCCTGCAGCCAGTCCCTGGAAGAATCAGAACTATAAACTCCTAGAAAACATTCTAGAAGAAACAAAGAAGGGTGTGAAGGGAAGGAAGCCCAAGGAGAGTGCCTGGGATAAGCTTTGCTCCTGCAGCATATATAATTTTAATGAACCTAATATTCTTATCCCCATTTCAGCAATGAGGAAACTGGAGCCAGGACAAGGCTCTTTGGGAAGCCACAAGCCCCCAAAGATGGCCCCTTGGGTGAAGGGGGCTTTGCAGATCAATCAAGGTCATGAACCTTAGGGTAAGGAAAGTACCCTTATCTGGGTAGGCCTAATGTAATCAGATGTACCCTTACGAGCAGAGCACTTTCCCTGGCTGGAGTAGAAGAGATGGTGCTGAAGGGAGAGTCCAAGTGTAGGTAGGGCTCCACTGCCACAGCTGACTCTGACATGTTGCATCCACCTACAAATGTCAGATGGAGGCCTGTGGGAGATGAAGTGGAGCCCCACTGACAGCCAGCAAGGAGATGGGGCCTCAGTCCTCACTGCAAGGAATTGGGATGTCAACCATCTGAATGAGCCTGAAAACGGGTTCTTCCCATAGTCTCCAGGCAAGAGCCCAGCCCCATCAACACCCTGATTTCAGCCTTGTGAGACTCTAGTATAGAGAAACTAGCCACGCTGCACCCAAAATTCTGACCTACAGAAGCATGAGATGGAAATCTGTGCTGTTTTAAGATTCTGTGTTTGTGGCAATTTATTATGGCTGTGATCCTCAGTAAATCCAGAAAGTAGTCCAAGGTTAAGCATCAGAACTCATCTTTAAGGTTTTCTAAATATACCTGGTATAGATATTAAAAATAATTGTAAAAGAAATCAAAACAATCAATACATCCTCTGGGTGTGCTAAGGGGCCTTCAGCTAATAAAACAAACCACAAATTCCCTGCTAAAAATGTCAACAAATAACATGTACTCATTTGCTGATGGCCGAGAGAGAGAAACCAGCAAGGAATTCTAAATCCAATGGTAAATCTGCTTTATTTGTACAGAGTTCAGGTCCAACTTTCTTGTGCATTCATTTGTGAAAGCAATGTTTTGCTTTATAAAATAATGGGAAATTCCATTTTAATCCACTTTATGACCAAGATATGTGAGGGGTTGGTTATATATTCTCAGAATGGATTAGAAAAACATCAAAGAAAAACTGGTCAAGGCCCCCAGAACCCCTCAAAGATTTGATCCTCTTAGAAGCAGTTCAGGCAAGCTGTTATCAAGTCTAGCATAACTGGAATACCAGATGTCTGGGTTGGTTCCTGGTACTTGGGGTTTCAGAGCTAAATTGTGATAGCCAGGGAAAATCTAGACAACTTGGTCACCCCAGTTTAAACAGACAAAGCAATGGGGACACATTCTATTTTGGACAAGTTTTTAAAAAAGAGAAAATCACTCATGAATCTGTTAACCATTATCCTTGGAAACCATTTGGGACTATTAAGATAGTATTTGTTTGATCAGTATATAGCTAATCCAGTGTTTCTCAACGATTTTATTATTTATTATCACCCCTCAAAGAGCTCTTGCAGACACTTCCCCCAATACGTCTCCTCATGAAATGTTATGTTCTCTCTCTCTCTCTCTATATATATATACATATATTTTTCTACTGTATATATATCCATTACTTATACTTGTACATTTAAAAAAGTAAATGCTTTTTCACCTTCCAAGAGCCAACTTTCGTATCTTGAGACAAAATCCACGGACTATTCTATTCATCTTCATCCAGTTTAACAGTTTTTGTAGAATCAAGTAGCTGATGGTTTTAAAGGGAAACATTTTGACTACAGAGAAGAATATCTTCCTATCCCGCCCCACCCCAGCTACCTGGAAGATCACAAATGAACTGCAACCTTCTGAAGTCAATGCACAAAATTTCAGAATTATGATTTGCTTGGGGAGATCTTCAATTGCATGAAATAATTCATGTATTTAAGAGTACTGAGAATAAATGAATCCACAACACAATTCCAGACCATAGCAATGTTTAAATATACCTTCCCACCAACTTCTCATTTTATAAATAAATGAATAAATGATTCTAGTGCTTGGCAGCTGGGATGTACTCCATCAATATCGGCTATTATTATGATAATGGTGATCCATTCTGTAGATGTTATAAAAAATTCATTATGAAGTTTAAAATTATTCAAGTTCATGAGGGTATTAGGACTAGCACCTTATATTCCAATGAGTACACCACTAAATATCTCAATCGATAGCCAGGATATTAATACATGGCAAATTAATTGCATTTGTCTCTTCCGGCTTCTGTTTTCATGAGATTCATCAAAAATGCATGTTTATATTAAAAGTTGGGCTTTATTCAATAGCTATTAGCAATTCCAGCATGCTAGACATATTGTTAGGAAATTAACGCTTACATAAAGCATTATCTTGGGCAGGTGGAAGACAGAGAACAGAGCAGATAGCTTTCTTGCCTCCTGGAGCTCAAGGTCTCCGAAGTGGGAGAGATGCACATGGGAATCACTGCTAATCTGAGCCTCCTGTGGGGAAGAATACTCTGGAGTATGAAGGTGGGACACCAAGTCCATTCACCAGGACTGGGGAGGTGGATTTGGAGAAGTGGGTTTAGGGAAGACGATTCAAGGGTATTTGATTACAGTCAGGTTATGAAAAACAAACAATCTCACTAGATGGATGTAGCCACTGGGCAAAGGGAGGTGTGGGTAAGAATTCCAGGAAGAGGCAAGAAAGCGGCAGAGCCAGTTACGGCTGCACCCTGGTGTGCAAAAGCTCATACGGATGTGACAGACACATAGACAAATAAACATTCTGGGTATACTGGGGGTGGGGGGGGTAGAGAGAAGGCTCAGAGGTTTGCGCTTTAGGTGGTGGTGAGGGGAGGTGGGATGCTTGAGAAGGGATCAGAGTGTAACGATTTAATCTCCGAAGTGTTTTAGAAACATTAGAAAGGCAAAACCATTGAGTTACCAAGAAACTTTTACCATTGTTTAAGGTCAGTGCCCCCTCCTATGATGGTGTTTTTTATGTCTAATAAAATTATTTGAGGGCATGATTGCTTAATTTTTTAGAAATCCAAGATACAACTCTCCCTTTTAAATATTTGGTTTAGTGCCCAATGCTCCATGCTGTGATGTTGGCTTAATACAAACAGATTATATGCTGCATGCTACTATGATGGCCTAATGAGAACTGTCATTCTTGGAAACTGCTGATACAAGCAGATTTCACAACCTCATGTACAAATACAAATAACTGAGAAAATCACTTAGTGGTGATACTGCTACAACAATATTGTACCAATGAATAATAAAGGAGCCACTCAAGAAATGTGACAAATATGGTAACATATATCATTATAGCAATTTATAGTTTCTTTGATATATGTGCCTGTGCATATGAATCTAAAGAATGGGAAAACAATTAATTGCTTTGTGATCTATTCATCAGGAGTCACACTGAATAAAATGGAACAAAACATCACAAACAGGTACAGCATGGAGCTTCAGTTGGGCTATTGATTCTTGTAATTGCAAAGAAAAAATGCCATTATCAACATTTTTGGGTTTTCAATTCAGTTTATCTGAGGGGCTGGAAAAATATCAAGAGCAATTACTAACCATACTTGATTTTTGAAGTGAAGACATGCACCCATCCAGTTAATGTGGGAAGAAGAGTGTGTAGGAGGCATCGTGCTTGCTGTCTAGGGAGATGAACTCTCCCTATCATTCCATTAGCTACAGGGAATACCAGATAATTGTGTTTTTAAGTAAGTACAATATTGTTAGTTATGTATTTCTGAGTCTATGAACTGTTGCACAGTCTGCTTCTTAACGACAACTGCAAAAATCTATGAATGGCTGTATAACTCATCCCATAATCATGACGATCATTTACCATGGTCTTTATTTTGAGCATTTATATGAGAGAAAAAACAGATTATGCATCCAACATTTATTTCTATGTTGGGATACACATTGGCACTTCCTTCTCATGGAAGGAACAGAAGGTGAATAGAAGGTTTTTACAAGATGGAAGAGTTCAGCATATGGTTGTGAGGTCACTTAAGGAACTGGTACAAAGACTGATATCAGTCACCACCAAAAAGTACCAGTTAAAGACAGGCAAGTTGTTGACGTTCATTTATTGGATGTCTAGGAATGAATAAATGATAAGGGCATTCTACATTCCAAGATGGTAAGTAGCCCATATCTTTACTGGGGAATACAATCAGAAACAGGAGTTACTAGTAGTCTTACTTTTCAAATACGGTCACTCACAATTAATGCACAGAGTTGGGGAGGAGGAAAGTAAAGGAGGTCGGGTAGAAGAGATTGTCCCACTCCTCGCTCCTATTCAGGGGTGAATCAGGTGAGACATGTACTTCTGTGACTTGCTGGACACAGGGCTATGACCCAGAGAGGTGCCGAGAGGGCCCCAGTTTGCACTGGACCTCCCTTGAGTGATGCTGGAACATCCTTTCCAGACAGTTATGTTTAGAGGATAGCACACAGAGAACTCAGTGAGGCTCCTGGACTTCCAGGATCTCCCAGGCTGACCCTAAACAATATTTGATTAAACTGTAGAAATTTAGCTCAAACAATACTCTGGATGAACCACAGAAAATATCTTCTTTTCTACAGAAGACATATTTTCTTTATCCCTAGTGAGGATAACTAGACAAAAGAGTGAGGAGAATTTTAAGTGTATTAGACGAAAAATTACTTACTCAGTGAGCAAGTTAATGCTTGGATGTTTCTTAAGAAAGCCAGTCCCTCCTCCAATTTTTTTATTTTATTTTTATGTTCCCTTTTGAATAGCATCAGAGGTTGTTCTGCTAGTTCAAATTTCTTAGGAAATGACAAATGTGGGAATAGTAACGCACCACTCACAATACACATGTCAGTCCCTGGAGGCTGGCATTCTGTAGAATCATTTAAGGGGCTTATGGTTCAACAAGGGACCCTTCCACTCTGTGTTCATCTCACAGAATTGCCTGCCCCACTCCCTCCTCACTGTCTAGCTCTCCTCTGATCAAGGCACACACATCCTGCTGGACCCATGGGGGCTTACCTGCTTTTGGGTAACTACGTCAGCTCCTAAATTGCTGATCTGGGCCTGGTCGAGGAGGATGAAGGTCATTTTCCTATGACCTTGCTAAACAAACTGTGGATTTGCTTTCAGTAAAGGAATACACTTATAGGAGGCCAGAGGGAAGTAAGTAGCACTATTCTGCTCCCAGGCTGAATCTACAGATCTTTGAGAATGGGCACACAGCCATGCTACTGCTAGGTTAGTAGTCGTCCAATTCACATATGGCTTCCAGCTCTGATGGGCAACTTTCTAAGGCCTAGCATATCATTCACAGGCATTTATGCAAACACCATCCCAAGGACTGCCTAGAAAATTCTGCTCCCCAAATGCACTCCTTTGCCATTCTCACGGTTATTCCATTCTCTAGGCCAGTTGTTTTCAGTGGGGGATCCTCAAATCCATACCCACAGTAACACTGAAACAGTTCTTGCCTCTTACAATGTGTGATGTTTCCACTGCTGTCATCAGGAAAAGCAGCAGGGGCCTGGGCCTGCAACAGGGCCAAAGGCCAAGCTCTTGAGAGGGTAGAGGGTGCTGTACTCTGCCCCCCTCCCCCACACCCTGGCAGGAAGATCAAGTGTCAGCTCCACCAAAGAATACCCATGTGAGGCAGTACACACTACAGTTCTAAGGAATCTAAACTCTTGAGTTGACTGCTTAGGAAGACATGGTGAGACAAAACGAAAATGGCACATGACACGTATGTGTAGCATGGGGAAGCAAGATAACACTTTATTATGGTTTTCCTTTTGTGGAGCATCATTTTTATTTGAAAGAATAATTTATAGTGATGATTACTAAGATTTGGCAGAACTTTTCTTCAAAATTTTCTGAGCAAGCCAGTCATTTCAAGGAAAACAATGAGTGTATTTGTTGACAAAAATAAAGTCCGAGTTTGGTAGAGAAAATTAGAATTTTGGAAAACGTGTATCTACCACATTGAGCTTGACAACTTTCCAGAATTTAGATTTTTCTGACAAGATTGATGGTGACATGAACAATGCAGGTTTTTGATACTGTTATAATGAAATGTGCCAACATTTTGGAGATCTAATTTTTTAGTTAACTAGTATTTTCTAAATGAACAAATGCATAATATAACAAAATCGTGTATGGATAATAGATCCATTCAAAGTTTAAGATAGGGCAATATATTTTAACATATAAGAGGCTAAGAAGGTCACTGGTAGGGCTTTAATTTCCATATTACAAGTACCACTTAAGAAATTATCACTTGTAGTTTTGGTGTAGTATCAAAGAAAAAGAGCTATAATCATCTAAAAAGACTTAAAATATCCGTTCCTTTTTGAATTAGGCATCTGAATGAGGCCAGATTTCCAGCAAATACTTTAAACAAAACAAGACATCCCAATAGATTAAATATAGAGTCAGAGATGAGAATATAGCTGTCTTATAATAAGATAGTTACTCAAGATATTTGCAAATATGTAAAAAGTTTTAAAATATTACTCTGGCATTTGTTTTTGGAAATATAACTAATGTTAAAAATATGTTACTTATGCTACCATATAATGAGTTTATTATCATTCTTTTTTTTAAGATTGGAAAATGTAGTTTATTTAAAAGCAAATTAGAGAAGTGGTGGGGGGGGAGAAAGAGAGAGAGAGAGAGGAGATTCACCTCTCCAAGGTAGGATAGGGGCCCAAAGTTTAGGAAACATGGTGGCCATAGCTCAAAGAACACATGATCACACCAGAGTTTAACAAAACAAGGGCCATCATTCTTTTAAAATGAATATTTTAAAATATTCCCTCTGTATGTCATTCCCCTGATAATATATGTCAGCATTAACTATATGTCAGTATTAATTTTTAACACACTAAATATCCAGATATAAGCCATATAAACAAAAGCTCTTATGGATCCTAAATAATTTTTATAGTGTAAAGGAATCCTGAGACCCCAAAATGTTTGAGAACTGCTCTTCCTTTAAGCTGGGTAAACATGAGGTGCCCTGGTCCCTTTTAATGAGAATTGTGATATAGCACCTTTACTTAAAAAGTGTACTGCTCTGTTTCTATTACAAAAAATTCACTGTTTATAAAGGATGATACCCATACCTACATACTGTAGACATATAAGCATATACACACCCAGGTGTGTGCTGGCACATATAGAAAAGTGTTATTCAGAAAGGGAACATGCTCTAGAATCCCACTCCTCAGAGATAATCACTGATGACAATTTGGTGATTTTTAAAATATATTTTTACATAATATCTACTTTTTGTTTCTATAAAAATGAAACTATTTGGTACACATCACCCTAGGATTTGTTTTCTCATTTGAAGACAAGTTGAAGGCAGCTTATGTCAGTACTTAGAGATCTGACCCATTCATTCTATTTGCAAATGCAGTAGTCATTAAGTCAATTTATTCCTGATAGATCTTTAGGTTATTTCTTTCAACTGCCTGGAAGTGAAAATGGATGGACAATCAAGAAGTACATTTCCCGATGCTGTGGGGACTGCTAACCACCCTCCCGTTTGCACTCCCAATCTTGCTGAACTCACTTCTTAGGTATTCTTTTGTGTCTGGCTCTTTTACTCAATTGATGAAAGTTACCTGTGTTGTTGTACATGGCTTTCACAGCTTGTTCATTTTCACTGCTACATAGTATACTTTGTTGAAGTCCCCCCATCTGTGTGTCATTCTCTTGGTAATATTAAACATAATTATTTTAAAGTCTGAACCTGATAACTCAAGCTTTATCTAGAATCAGCTGTCTGTCCAGTCCCCCTTCTTTTTTTTTTTTTGGTAATAATGTGGCCTCCTCTTCTCTAATGTTGGGTCATTATTTCCTGAGGACCATTCTATTTCTGGCTGTCCTCACCACTGTGTATGATTTGAGTTCACAGCCCCAGGCGTAGGGCTCAGCAGGGCCATCCTCGCCCTTTGGGAGGAGTTGGATACCCATTTTTATTCTCCAATCCCCATGCTCTTAAAAGCTCAGTTAGGCTTCTCACTCTTGTTAGCACTCCTTCTGAAGACACCCCTAGTAGAAAAAGGCCTCAGATGCTGGCCTTTGCTTGTTTGGTGTTCCTTGTGTGGGGTCCTAGCCCCATACCTGTTTCCTACCTGCGGGTAATCAGATCCCTTCTAAGAGATGCTTCCGATCTTCTGTCCAGTTTTCCCATTGTTCTTACAAGGGAGAGTTAGTGCAGCTCACCTAGCTCATACTATCAGAAGCAGAACTCCTTGATTCGGGTTTTACATGTTAATATTTAATCTACATAGGATTTGTCTTAGTGTTAGAAGTCAGTCAGAGCCCTGGGGTTTATCTCCCTCTCTCTACTGGCAAGACATCCATCCTGGTGTTATTTACAGAACCATCCATCTGCTTCACAACAATCTGAAATGCCACCTTGATCCTCCCATAAATCCCCGAGCATAACTGGGCTGAATTCCGTGTTTATTTTCACTATTCTAGTTCAGCTGAGGGCAATTCTAACAACATGTACAGTGTTGCGGAAGCCTGATCGGGTGAGGAACACAAGGAAGGTACACAGTGTCCAGCAGTGGGAGACTCTACGGGCTTCATTGCTAACTAGGCCCAACCAAACACTTTTTAAAAACAGTATTATTAACTAAAGCAATGTTATGAAATGCAAGGTGGGGAATAGTACATATACAAAAAACACTAGTAATATTTATGGGCCAAGCAGTCTCTGAATTATATACCATTCCCCTCTAATCAGTGATGACAAAGGTTTCCCAAATTTGCCAATAATCTGTGGTACTACATTAATGAGATATTAAGTGCTTAGCATGGCTTTAGTACAAAGCACCCTAAAATTATTGCTTAAAAAAGCTTTGCAAATTCACACAACTCATAACAGAGAATTGGTAACATAGGATCAACTAACTAGATGCAGTTGTGTATGAGTGGATAGACTGGATTATATTTTTACTGGCTGGTTCTTTGAAACCTCAACTTATCAAAAAGGCTTGGTAAACAAAATCATTATTAAAACACGCAGCTGGTCACCAGCCAACCTAATAAAATGCCACTTGTAGAGTAGAGGCATTTTTATTGACTGTGGTTACTTTTTTTAAAAAGTGTTTTAAGAAAGCATGGAGTATGAATTTTTTAAGGCATTTGAGTGATAAAGAATAAAATATACATGTGTATATATATGTTTTAGAGGATGCAATAAGACATATATGGACTCTAATTTTTTTAGTTCACAATATCTAGGCAGTTAAAGTGTAAAAAACAGCATCAATGTAGAGATTCAGCCATCAGATTATTTTTGATAGAAAGCATTTCCAGAGACATAAGCTTGTTCCATAGCAAATATCAATCTCTTTCTCTCTCTCTCTTACCACCCCCCCAACACACACACTCACAGTGCTGATCAAATGAAGCCTTGCTGACCTTTTCTATTGTTACACAATTATATTGCCTTTAAGCGAAATACTGGATCAGGGATTTGTCCATTAGTATTTTCTGCAGTTGAAGCACAGCAGAGAGCACAGCATATTCACCCTGGAATTTCTTTGGTAAAGTATGAAGCAGGCATTTGAAAGCAAGACACATGAAGAGTAATTACAACAGATAGAAGTCCATTCTGTTCTGAGATTAGCTGTTTTTCTCTGGCATTTAGTGAAATTATTTCTTTACTTTTCTTAATTCAAGAAAGTACAAAAGGGCTGTGTGCCACTTCCTAATTTGTCTTCCCTGAGACCCTGGTGCCCCAAGACCAGCCCAGTTCCAGTGTCATTCTGCAGAATGTGACATGGATCCATGTGCATGCAACCAGCACTGAGTTGTCTGCAGCACCATAAACTTGAAATCAACACTGCAATGCCCCATGTGCCCCAAGACTGGCAAGCAGTTCTCTATCAGAGGATGTATTGACCACCAACTGGAAGATCCAGAAGTCAGTCTAAAGGAATCCAGACAGCTATGGGTTTGCCAAGAAGCCAGAAAAATCATCACTCTGTGACCTGGTCAAAGTGCATTCCAGGTCCTAACAAAGCAGACGATTCACCTAAATGGGAAGGGACAGCCTGGAGGTGAAAAAGACAGTATCCCCATACACATCTCTGCAGCTGTAGTGGCAGGGGATGTTGAGAAAATTAATCAACTTTGGGTTTGTTAAATAACAGCACAGAAGAGATGTGCTTTCTGCATTTGAGGAGAAAGCTATAAGAAAAAGAAGGCACATTATAGCTGGGAATGTAGGGACTGTTTGTCAAGAGATCATAAGAACTGAAAAAGAAAGAGCAAGATACAACTACTGAAACACAAAACGAGAAACTACATGGGTTATTAGTAAAACTAAATGACAACATGTGCTCCTACATAACTCAGTACACTTCTGGTGTCTTGCAATGTGATAAAATGGCATGTACAGTAAAAGTTCAGTAAAAGTTTATGGAGGGGGAGCAAGTCCCTAAATGTGAATCTGTTTCTTTACCTATAAAACCAGTGGGCTGGATCCTGTTTCTAGTGACTTCTGCTTCTAAATATCCATGCGTTAATAATCATCGATTTGGGTATGGAGGCTGGGGAGGGTCTGCATTCTCAGGCTGGGAATGTAAGCTTGCACTAAACACAAAGTTGCTATCTAGAGCCTTCTCTTGTGAAGGGAAGAAAGGCATGAAAACATTTAGGACAGTGAAGCTTTTCAGATGGGAAGTCCTAAGAAGTGATCAAAGGAGACTGCTGATAGCAAATGTGGTCTGAGAAGAAAGAAAACTGGTATAATCAGAAAGGTCTAGTTTGACTGAGGGAATCCAGGGTGTCTAAAGGCTGAAGGAGCAGACTGACGGAGGGAGCAGGGAAAACGGCTTGGATCGCTAAGTTGAGTCTGAGGTGACTTCCAGGTAGCGAGGACCTATGAGCCTGGGGCCCAGCCAAGCAGCAGGGCCTCAGAGAGTAGATTCAAGCTGGAAAAACATCTGTTGTGGGCCCTAGAAAGTGTGGTCTGGCTAAACTTCTTCATGTGAGACTTTCTTGAGACCCCTTTCCAGACTACCAGGTCGCAGGACCCTGTACAGGCCTCCAGAACCCAAGATTTGAGTCAGAGCTTAGTGATGAAAGGAGTACCTGGGATAGCGTGAGACGAGGACCAAGAACAACATCTCAGAACACCAACCTTTTGGGATCATGGGACCAAGTTCCTGGGAGAGCAGGAAGTCCAGAGAGAAGCAGGGGGAACAGTGGATAAGGGCCGATGGGCATGGTGCAGCTGGCAGAGGGAGATACTGCAGGAGCCTGGCGAGATGAGGAAGATGTATGTGGTCTTTAGCAGACTCCAGGAGATGAAGGGGGCATGTTCTGAGAGTGGGAGGAAGCGAGGATGCATTCAGAAACGGATCATGGTGGCCGATGGCTAAAGTGAGAACAAGATCAAGGGTCACCGAGGTCCAGGAAAGCACAATGTCTGGAGACCAGCATTCTGGAAGCTGCTTGGGATAGATGAAAGCAGGACTTGGGAACCACAGGCTAGACATAGATCATCAGGGTCATTGAGAAACAAGGAGGCCATGAGTACCCAGCAGACAGAAGGCCTCACATTGGCCACCTACAGGCTGAGCATTCAGAGGGGGCAAAAAAGTGACAATGGGATGTTTGGAAAGGGCAGACAGGGACCCCGTGATGGCAGGGGAATATGCCACGTAGCATAAGGGTTACTGAAAACCGAAGACACTTGAACATCAACAACTATGGGAGGAAGATTTTTCTGTACTATTATCTTCCTAAAAGCAAAGCCTTCCAAATAATCTGGCTCTCATGAATCCCATCCCCAGGAGTTTCACAACCAGGGGAGTTTGATTCTTAGCACCAAAGACAAGTCAGCACAAAGTCAGCACCTGCATAAGAAATTACCCTAACAGATATTATCATAAAACTATCATACCCCCTTCTATTCTCCAAAAGGTCTATTTATTTTTCTTAAAAGTCATTTACTCTTCCATAATGTCTCTCTGCCCTCTCCCACTCCTGTTAAGATGCCATAGAAGTCCCAGATTCTACCTGCTTTGTTGAGTCACATTTTTTTCTGCGAACTCCTTGGTCCTGGGTGAATACAAGTCTTATCTTTTCTCTTGATAATCTTTTTCAGTTTAATTTACAGGCCCCAAGCACCTAACCTAAGAGGGTAGAGGAAACACTTTTGTTCTCAAACAGTGAAATTTGATAAAGCAAGGACCCTCATCCAAGGAAACTCAGGAGGGACAGCAAACTCAAGGGCAAGTTCAATGAAAGAAAAGAAGTATAAGAGGAGCATCTGTGAAAGTAATTGCTATTATTATTTTTTAATATTGAAATAAGGAAGGGCCCAGTAAATTCAGTCAGAAGGAATATGAAATAATGCTGAGTACAGGTGACCAGAGGCACTTGTATTCTGCTCAGTGGTCATGTGTGACAGGAGGAATGGCCATGAGGCTAGAGCAATGAAGACTGAAGTTGCAGGTCCTTGACTGTGGCAGGTGACTCCTCTCATCCTCTGGAGGAGCTCCAACATAGTTGTGTCCCTACCTGAGTGGTAGAAGGCAGGAAACTGACCCAAGTAACATTCAATTCCCCAAAAGACACAGGTCCAGCAAGGCTCACACTGCTTCCAAATGTTAACTTTACATTGAACATAAATAATATAGCTACGTGTTCTCCATGATTCTGGGAGGTAAAGAAGTTCCTGTTACAGAGGGTGCTCTCAGGCTGATGGCCTGTTCCTGTACATATACTTTTGGGACAGATACAATGATGATTAAATCATGACTGAACTTTGGGTGAGCTTCACATGCAGTTAGTTACAGTATTAGAAAAAAAAATTTAAGCCGGGCTCAGTGGCTCAGCCTGTAATCCCGCGCCTTTGGGAGGCTGAGGTGAGTGGAGTACCTGAGCCCGTAGGTTCGAGACCCACCTGGGCAACTTGGCGAGACCTCATCTCTACAATA
>NW_007247780.1:318874-369248 GCF_000164805.1 Carlito syrichta | reverse complement strand
CCAACTCAAAAAAAAAAAAAAAAAAGAAAGAAAGAAAAAGAATTTAAATACCAGCTACATCTTTCTTTCTCTCTTCCCCCCATTCTCCCGCCCCCATTTAATCTAGGAAAAAGTTGCAGAGATACAGAAACTCTTCAAATTTGATCAAGCTAATAGGAAAATATACCCAGTGATGATTTTCTTACATGCATTTCACTTTCTCTAGAAGTTCTGTCATTGTGGATAAGTTGTATTTTTTCTAACTGAACTATAAGCTTCCTGGAAAAAATAATGTCAGCATCACCCCTGAAATTTTTTCCTCCCTTATTGCCTATTTTTAATCCATTACCCAGTACTCCATTGAGCTGTAAAATACAAACACTGTCAACATGTTCCCCTAGGAACCTCCAGTGAGTTCCAATGCCTACTGCACCATGCTTGAACTTTCCTGTTTGGTTTCCAAGGTCTTCACAATTTACTCCAGGTGGCATCCACTCCTGTCAGACTTGTCCTGTTCAGTACTAATCCATTCCTCTGTTCCTTTTCTGTAAAAACCCTCAGCATTTATCCCAAGCCCTGTCCAACCCCCAGTGCTCCCACGATGTTCTACTTATTACTTCCTAAATGTACTTTTGGTCTTTTGCTGTCACACAAACCAGAGTTCCCTCCCTCAAGGTGTACTGTAGAAGTGGTCATGCCTAGAAAAGAGTTGAAAGAATTTTATAGAACACTCACATCCCCACTACCCACACTGCACTATTAACAAAGTGATAGTATAGTACTTTGTGAGTGTGAAAAAAATGAACTCGAAATATCTAAAGACTGCTGTAATGAGCCCACACTACCTATTTACATGGACTTACTTTTATTCATTAACAGATAAGCAGGTTTCCAGAACCCAGAATCTACCACCTCCCTTGTTTACCAATTGTAAATGTTATCTCACAACTTCCACTCTGGTATTTTAAAGAAGTGATAGAGAAAGAAATATGGAATACATACAAAACTCAAAGTCCTACCAATGATCACTTCTGGAGTTTTAAAATAGGAAAGGGTAACTATAGGTACATGTGCAAACAAGCAGTATCTGAAATGTTAATTGGAGTTACAACTGGTATTTTAAGAAAGTAGTAAGATACCAATGAAGAGGTAAAGAAGTATAGAGAATGATTTTCAAATGAACACATTTGTTTGTCAGGATGAATGGCTTGAGTTTTACAGTGAAGACACTGTACACAGTTAATCAGTGCTCATTTTTTTTATTCTTTAGGGGCATAAAACAGAAAAAACAAAAATTTCTTTTTTCGGCTTCTTTGTTCTGTTTTTTTGTTTTTGTTTTTTTGAGTTAGTTCTGCTGGGCTTGGTGGCTCAGCCTGTAATCTCGCGCTTTGGGAGGCCGAGGTGAGTGGATTATCTGAGCCCGCGGGTTTGAGACCCGCCTGGGCAACTTGGCGAGACCTCATCTCTACAATAAATAAAAAAATCAGCCGGGAGTGGTAGCATATGCATGTAATTCTGGCTACTCGGAAGGCTGAGGTGGAAGGATCGCCGGAGCCCAGCAGGTCAGGTCAAGGCTGTGGTGGCCGGGAGCGGCCAATGCACTCCAGTCTGGGCGACAGAGTGAGACACCAATTCAAAAAAAAAAAATAAAAGAATAGTTCTTGAAAAGAAAAAAAATTCTTTTGTTCTGCTCTTGAAAATAGAACAAAAGGATACAAAAATAATAATTTTTTTTAAACCCTGAAACGCGGCTTCTAAAACAGTAACAAGAAGACTAAAACATACAAAGTAGTGATGATTGGGCTATTAAAAACTGATTTCTGGTTTTATTTGCATCAAATATCACCACCAGAAGTCACATGTAAATGATGCCATGATTTTTGTTTTACAACAAAGATGGGCACTTTAGTGGCTTCTCCAGGAGGCTGCATGCTATGAAGCTGGAGCGCAGATGCCCTCTACCCACATGGTTGCCTGGCTTTAAGGGACAGGCTTGCAGATGCAGGGACCCTGCCTAACACATGGTAGGTGCTCTGACTAAGTGAGAACTCATTAGTAGGTTCTGGCAGACTTGTAAAGATGGCCTTATTTTTGCTTTTATTTTTTCTTAAGCACGAAAGAAAGATAAGTAACTTAGAAAATATTCTCAGTGAAAGCTTAATTCTTTAATGCTAGCTGTTATAACTTTCACCTAGTAAAATGGGAAATAATACTTAACATATTTAATAACCCTTTGATACCACTTGTTTTTTTTTTTACTACTTTGCTACTACTACTACTACTGCACTTAACTTGTTGATACCTACAGCATAATAAATCCCTAAGGTGCTTCTAAATCTCTTCAGTGACCAGATAGCCTGCATGGAGTGCCCTTGAACTCTGGAGGAACGCTGCCTCGTGGGTTCGCACCTGTACCACATCCGAGGGAAAGCAGCAAGACATCATTCAGGAACTCCATCATACTTCTCAAGTTCCTCAGCAACTGCTTCCTGTATTCCTAAGACAAGTACAAGGACAAAACCGGGGTGCTTCCCCAACTAAGAGTTTGTTAACATCTTCCTTTAGTGTCACAACATGCATATCACATAAAGAAAAGCCAAAAGCCTTCACCATATCTGCATAAGAGATAAGAGAAGAAACGTTTCACGTCTACAAGCAAATACATCTATAAGTAAACAGGGATTAGTAACAACGGGAATGTTTAGAACTCTCTAAGAGCTAAATTACTTTTAAAAATATGCTCATTTTTCTTTGACAAGTCTAATGCAAACATTGTCAATGAGAAGAACACCAGGATGTTAAAACACTATTTAACAAGCCTCTTTTTTGCAGGGTACTTTGTGAACAGAAATCCCTGCTCACCAGAATTGTGTCCTAGCTTTTATGGGTTTCATTGTGACTGCTCCCAAGCAAAGCCAGCATGTGGTCTCCACATAAACTTTGCTTCCATATATACTTTAAAACATGGAAACACCACATTTCCATTAACATGGTGTCTTGTAAAACAAGAACTGCCTGTAGTTCAAACTTAGTTTAACTGCCTGAGTCATACAAACAGATCACATTAAAAAGGCGCATACTTTACCTAGTCTTTACCAGTTTGTAAATACAGTCCTAAAAGCAAAAGCCTACACATCTGCTCCACTCGGGGAACCCGGCTAACAGTGTTCACTTTACTAGTGAACAGTCACTTATGTTCAACAAAGATAATGGTGTTTCTGGAAGGAAGACTTTATATCTGAAGCTATGGAATAATTCTTTTATAAGAGGGAAAATTCCTAGGAAAAACGAATACATTTCAATGGAAATTGCAACAGGATGCCATGAACGCAGACAGACACACATCCAGATATAAGAAGATGCACATTCCCATCCAGGGCATGTTCCAGTCACACCTGGAAGCTGAGCTTTGCCTCTCTGACTCACTAGCTGGGAGGTCTCAGGCACAACCCACATCAAGCAAGTGCAGTCAAATTGAATTCAACAATGAGATCTGAATCAGCCTAGGCATGTGCACTGCTAAGGATGCATCACTGTGATGATTCTTAACGGATGTGGCATCATAAAAAATACATTACTTGGTCTTTGCTTGGGTTCATGGCACAGAGCTCCTAGAATGCCTGGAATTTCCTGAGTGATTAACAAACTCTTTTCCACCTAGTGAGGCGCCTCTTGGTGGGTCCCAGGATAGCTTCAGGATGGGGTCTGGATGCCAGAAAGACAAAATATGTAATTAAAAGACTGGAACTTTCAGGCCCACCAGGGAGGGGACAGGGGCCTGAAACAGAGTTCAGTAACCAAGGGTCAGTGATTTAATTACTCACGCCCCCATAATAAAACCTCCATAAAAAACCCTACATGATGCGGTCTGGGGAGCTTTGAGGGTGAACACATGGAGGTGCTGGGAGGGTTGGGTGCCCAGAAAGGGGAGGGGGCTTTGCACCAGCTTGCCATACTCTGCCTTGTGCTATTCTGGCTATTCCCAAGTTCTATCCTTTATAACAAACTAGTAAAGGTAAACAAAATATTTTCCTGATTTTTTGTGAGTCATTTTAGGGAATTATCAGACCCAAGGATGAGGTTGCAGGAACCCCCAATTTGTGACTGGTGGGTCAGAAGTATAGGCAGTCCCGGGAATTTGTGATGGGTGTCTTTGGTAGGAGGAAGCCTTGTGGGACTGAGCCCTCAACCTGTAGGGGGATGCACTAGGTCTGAGAGGTAGTGTCAGAATTGAAGTGAACTTGGTGTTGGAGAGTCAGAGGATGGCATACTCAGTATCGTATTTCAGCTGCCTTTACAGGCTTAATGTAGTAAGTTGGATCCTGAGCCAAAAAAACAGATTTTAAAGAATACTCTAGTAGCTCAGCTTTATTGGGAAGAAGGTTTTGAATAATTTTACTTGAACTTGTGATGGGTGAAGTTACAGGCCAACAATTCCATCTCCTGGGTTACAGGCCAGCAACCCCATTGCCTAGTCAGTGATGAGGCAAGAAATGAAAAAGACCTTCCACCGAAATGCTCTTCCATGAACTAATACACCTCAAACTACTCAAGTCTTAACACACAGGAACCTAGAGGGAAGGAGACATTGGCAGGGGCTCACAGGGTCATCTCAATGGATGCCCTCCTCAGCTGCTCACAGTTATCCAGTCAATAGGAGCCCCCTTTCAAGAATGTCTCTGTTATTCTAGAATCTGTATCTGAAGATAGCTCAGGCAAAAGACTCCATCGGGGTAGTCACAGAGAAGTCAGAAGAATCTGGAGTCAGGCTGAACCACCACAATCAACTCTTTCTAAATGCTCTTTCTGGGTCACCTTAGGAGGAACAAGTTTGGACAAGAGGAGGAAGCCATGTGCCCATCTCTGCTGCAGCCTTGCGTAAGAAGTAGCTCCCTCAGCAGGCTTAGGGTGCTACAGCACACAAGTCCACCAGTTGCCACTTTCCAAAGGAGAAACAGATGGAAGTCCAAAAACTCTGCAATAAAAAAAATCACTACACACAAGAAACCGTAAAAAAATACCTTATCACAAGCAATTGGGAAGGGGAAGTAAGTTTTGATGATTTACATCTGAATTGCAATAACTACAGGCCTTAAAGCCTGCTCCTTAAAAATCAGAATGTTGTAAGCTCATTGACACCACTCCCCCCCACCTCCCCCCTTCCCCGGAAAACGTCTGAATAGACAGTGTTCTGGCAGATGTGTCTTAGAGACCCAGCAGATTGTGGCCCAGTCTCACAGGCCTGGTGACGTAGGCATGGGCACAACCCCTCACAGAATCCTTGGGCTGAGTTACCTCCCAGCCCACTTATCCAAGTTCTTAGGAGCACTCCACAGTGGCCCTTCATCAGTGCAATCCAAGACTTCTCATCTCTAACAAACACTATGTGGATGTTATTTGGTGAAACTCGGCTTGTTGTTGCTTTTCTCACCAATACTGCTTACCTTGTCCATGGGAGGAGGAGGAGAGAATCTCTTGGCACAGGCGAGAAATATGTCAGGGTCTGGCTTGCCATTCTTTACTTCAGGGTCATCTCCCAAGACGATGTGATAAAACAAACTGAAGAATTCTTTGTGTCTACTTGTCTTCATTTCGAATGACACAGACCCTGAGCTGGTGGCAACAGCAAAGGGTATGTTGTGTTTCTGCAGGTGGTGGATGAGTTTTTCAACACCTGGGGAGAAGGAGAGAAAGACTTCAGTGAAGTGGGTGTGGCCTCCACCACAACACCTTCTTCCCAGGGATGGTTCTTCTAGCTGTGTGATACTGTGTTCTCTTTGGAGTCCTCTTCTGAGGAGTTACCTGATCTAAGACAGTCTTAAGAAAGGTTATCAGCTCTGACACATTCCTACTCAAAACAAAACAAAACAAAATTCAAAAAAGCAATTCAGGGCTTAGCTACAGCATTCCCCAAAGTTATAGAAGATGATTTTACTGGAAAGAATTGTTGCTTTGTTTGCTTATCCTCTCTTTGAAATGTGGAGAACAGGCAAAGAGCAGGCACAGGAGGTGACTCTACCTGGGAGCTGGTCACAGTAACTGGGGAAGGCAGTGACCTCAGCAGGGCCTCACTGGACCATGCTTTTTTTTTCAGAGGCAATGAACACACAAGAACTATGCTTTTGGTGTTTTCTGAAAAAGCTCTGTATGCTATAGAAAGCAATTCAATCATTCCTCACACTGCTGAGGAGAGAAAATCACAAAGCAGTCTCCACCAGAGGCTGAGGGGAAAGGCTGTAGCTAAAAGACAGCTGTAGTGCTACTTAATAAGCAATCAGAGAACAAAATAAACCATGCTGAATACAGCTGATCGACAACAGTGCACCATGTGAAAAGAGCACTTCCCACGTGGTCATTAGCTATAAGGATTAAGACAGGTAACACACAGGTTACCAGAGTTATTCATAGAGCCAATTAAGAGAGGGCTAGTTATCAGAAATGTGTCAAAAATATCAATTGTACTTTCCACCCTTAACCCATGCTGACTAGGACAACAGTAACGTTGAAATCTACACAAAACATTATGGTTTACGTAAAATGATATTTTAAATATTCATATATTCATGACTATTTTAATAATAATATGAGGAAATGTCTCTACTTTCTCAATTGTTACAGACAAGAACGATGCAGTCATTTTTTTTCAAATACCTAAAACCATTCAATATAAGACAACAGATAGATATTATGAGCACTTGACCTTCTAGAGTGAAAAGGAAGGCATGGACAGATCTTAACTCTGGTCATTAGCTATAAGGATTAATGACAGGACAGAGTTAAACAAAGCAAATAATATAAAGCAAAATCTAGTACTCCACTGGATATAAAATTTATATCTAACATCCAATCAATAATTACCAAGCCTGCAACGAAGCAGTCAAATAGAACCCATAACCAGAAAAGGAAAGGAGTAGAAATGGACACAGAAATGACAGAGATGCATGGGATAAGTAGATAATGACCTTATAACAGCTCTATAAATATTATAAATATGCCCAGGATAGAGACTACATGAATGAAAAACAAAAACAGAAGCAAGATCAACTACATGTTGTCTATAGAAACCAACTTTAACATAAACACACAGGCAGACAGAAAACATAAGAATAAAAAACTATTCATTACTTAACTACCACTCAAAAGAGAGCCAAGGGAGTTGTATTAGTAACAGATGAGACTTCAGAACAATTAATGACTAATATCAAGGATAAATGGGGACATTTCATAATGCTATATAGGTCAGTTAATCAACAAGATATAATTATAAATATGTATGCATGAAATAACAGAGCTTCAAAATACAAATACATAAAGCAAAAACTAATAAAACTGCATAGAGACAAAGACAAATAAAGAAGGAAGTTTCAAACTCCTCTTTCAGTAATTGATAGAACAAGTAGTTAGGAAATAAGTAAGAATATAGCAGACTTCAAAAATACTATCAACAAGGTACAATAGCATATGCCTGTAATCCCCACTACTCGGAAGGCTGAGGTGGGAGGATCTCTTGAGCCCAAGATGTCGAGGCTGCAGGGAGTTATGATCATACCACTGCACTCTAGACCGGGTAACAGAGTGAGACCCTGTCTCTAAAAAAAAACCAAACAAAATAAAATAAAAATACTATCAAGTAACTTGACCTAATTGACAGTTACGTAACATCTCCCAGCAATAGCAAAATCTACATTATTTTAAACCGCACATGAAACATTCAGTAAGAAAGAGCATATTATGAGCCCTATCAAGAATTTTAAAATAACTGAAATACAGAATATGTTCTTCAACCACAAAAAAATTAAAATAGATATCAATAATAGAAAGGAATTTGGAAAATCACAAATATTTGGATATTAACACTCTTCTGTATAAGTCAAAGATAAAATCACTAAGGGAAATTAGATAATATTTTGAAGAGAATAAAAAGATACCAAAATTTCTGGGATGTAGTTAAACCACTGTTTAGAGGAAAACTGATAGGATTAAATGATGTATTAAATAATAAGGTCTCATATCAGTGATCTAAATTGTCATATTAACAATCTGAAAGAAAGAAGGTCAAGGATGACTTAAACTTTCACCTATAGAAAGTAAGGAAAAGAGCAAATTAAACCCAAAACAAACAAACAAACAAACAAAAAAGAAATAATGAAAATAAGAGAGGAAATCAATGAAATAGAAAGTAGAACACAAAATACAGAAAATCAACTAAATCAAAAGCTGGTTCTTTAAAACGATCAATTGGTAGACTTCTAGCTAGACCAATAAAAAAAAAGGAAAGAAAAAAGATCCAAATCTACCAATATTAGTAAGAGGGGATATCACTACAGATCCTTAAATCAATAAAAGAATATAAATATCTATTATAAGCTTAATGCCAATACATTCAACAACTTAGATTAAATGGGATACTTCATTGAAAGATACAAAAGTGTAGTTAAAGAAGACATTAACAACCCGAACAGCCCTCTATCAAAGAAACTGAATGTGTAGTTAAAACTTCCCCATATCTAGAATTAATGGCCTCACTAGTCAATTTACCAAACTCTTGAGAAAGAAATAATACCAATTCTAAACTGACTTTTCAGGAAATTCGAGACAACACTTTCCAACTCATTTTGTGATAGCAGCACTTCCCTGACACCAAAATCAGACAAAAGGCAGGAAAACTACAGATGTTATGAACATATACACATACCTCTACATGTAAAGAACAACAGTCAGCCAGTGTAAGAGTATTCCACATGAAGAGCATCTATCAAGTTTGACTATATTAGTTAAAAATATTAAAATGCCACACTAATTAGTTTGCAACAGCCACTGATCAGTATCACAGAGGATAGGATTAAATTTATTGGCTAAATTTCACTTTAAGCTTTAACCTAACTAGTGGATGAGATAAAAGAATGGCTATTTTTAAAAAATAGCCAATAATAAACTTGTCTGGATATATGTAGTGATTAAAGTCAAGTATCAAAAAGTTCTGAATTTAAGATAAGATTTTTAAGTTACTACATTACACAATTTTAAATCAACATTTTAAAAAAGAACAGGGCATATTTAAACACATGGCTCTCTCTAAAACACACTGTAAAAGAAAATTTTATTAAAGGCCTTTGGTGCTATTTAAAAAATTTAAATATAGATGATTTAATTTTAGCTTATCCTTCTATCATTTCTATTTCTGTGAAGACTGTACTCTGTAAAATACCTAATGTAACAGCATAGTAGCATACATAAACAAAGGCACACCAACGTGTCTATACTGGAGTGCATCTGAACAATTTTATTGATAGGGGAAGGAATAGAAAATGTTTTGGATTGACTATTTTAAGCCAACCACAGTATATTGAGATCCTTCAAAATGTTTGGAACCAGTATGAAGATGAAACCCAAGACAAGGAAGGATCTGACCCTCGTCCTTAGGCTATGGGACATCAGGCAATTATATACCCCCTTTGGGCTTCAATTTTGCCATCTGTCAAAGAGCAATGATTAACCCTTGTCATGTAGTTAATGCATGAGAAGGGTGATGCCTGCAAAACATCACGGCACATATAACTTCAGTGTATCATCGGTATTAAATGATTGTAATCTCCTGATAAACAACTGCCTGATTGCTTCACAAACTTTTATATCTTTAAGTATTACACACAGATTTTTTCTTATTCAGTGACTCTCCTTGAGAAGTAAAGACTAAAAATCTAAATGGAGTTCTATCCCAGGGAGAAGTTGGTTAATTTAGTATATAAATGGCATCGAGCTACTATCTCCTAGCACTTGGATGCTTACATAAGTTTAAGGAAAGGACAGAAAGACAGATCTGTTGCTATAGAGAATCAGTTCTTAAGGAATTAATCTCTCGGGGAAGAACTAATAAATGTGAAGACTCAGCCCTCTCAATAGGAAGAACAGTCCTATTTTACTCCATCCTAGAGACCCAAGGTGGGTGGGAATAAGGATGCTGCAATTAAAATGGATTAAACAAAGGAAAGATGCAGAAAAGACTGACAGCTGGCACGAGTTATCTCAGGTGTTCTTAGTATTCCTTTGTCGAGTGATCTATCCATCAGAACGCTCTCTGCACTACCTGGCCCTGAGACCTGTATTGAGCAAGAGAAGGAAGCATGGGCTACCGAGAGCTGACAATACGAAGGGGGAGAGAAAAACACCCAGGACTGTCCACACCATTAGTGCCATGTATGTTGAGAACCGTGTCCTGGCACTAAGTCTATCTCTACAAAGTGAGATGAAGAAGATGGCCCATGCCACTGGGGTAGACCATGTGGTCAGTTGATGGATGCTACTCAGTTACTCTTAAGCAGAACAGACACTGACACTGTCCTAGGACCAGATACACCTTGTAGGAGTCTGACTAGCATCCATCTCCTACATAGGCATCCTGTGGGCACGGGCCTCTTCTCATGTGACCCTCCTGTGTGTCAGGTGCTTTAGCATACCGCTGCCTTCTTACTTTTGCAATCACCTGAAAGGCGAGTTCACTAACATCATGGTGTTACACCTCAAAAGTTCCGAGGCTAAGTGCAGTGGGTTGAGTGGTGGCCCCCGAAAAAAACACATCCAAGTCCTAACCCATGGTACTTCTGAGCATGGCCTTGTTTGGAAAATGGATCTTTCATGTAATTAAGTTAAGAATCTTGAGAAGAGATCGCTCTGAATTTAGGGTGGACCCTAAATCTAATAATTGGTGACATTATAAGAAACAGAAGAGAAGACACAGGCAGAGAGAAGAAGACCATGTGAAGACAGAGACAGAGATTGAAGGGATGTGACCACAAACCAAGGGATGCCTAGAGCCACTAGGAGGCAGGAAGGATCCTCTCCCTAGAGCCTACAGAAGTAGTACACCCTGCCCACATCTGAATTTCAGACTTCTGGTCTCCAGAACTAGGAGATGATAAATTTGTTATGAGAAGTCACCTTGTTATGGCAGGCAGCCCCAAGGAATGAATACACAAGTCCTCTGTTCTTGAATGTGAATGAGCAGAACAGACATTGCCAGGTACTTGTGGAAAGTCTCAAATGTGAAAGAAGACTCAAACAGTCAAAAGAGAGGAAGCTGCTGAAAATAAAAATAATCCAGGGAAAAGTGGGTAAGGAAGCAATAACCATAATGAGAATTAGTATTAATAGGGACACAGAAGTTACTGAGTCCTTAAAACAAGAACAGAATGCAACACTCAGAAGAAGAAATAGCATGTGAAGGTTCAAAATAAGATAAAATCAGTACAGGAGACTTGAAATAGGAAAACTCAGCAATTAGATCAAGTTCTGTTTGGGATACTGGTCTAGGAGTTTAGGAGGTGGGTGGTGGACAGAAGGCTGCTCTCTCTTTCTTTCTTGCTTTAGAAATGTTATGTTTGATTTTTAAAACACTGAAAATACTAAAATATAACTTGAAAAAACTGCCTGGTTGATACTGCTTTATTTCCTGTAAGGTAGTTTCACTTCTTCAGGGTTGCCGAGAAACCCTGACATCCTCTTTCCTCTGCAGACATCCCAGGTTTCAGTCACGTCATCTTCTCCCTCCCCATCTTGGCTAAGGATCAGAATCAGGGCTGTTTCCTGCTTCTTTGTGGGTGAAGACTTAGCTTATTTGCATCACTTCCTGGAAGCTTTTTAAGACCCTTCCTCCTCAGGCACATGGGGCCATTCCCATCTTTGTAACCCCTTGGGCTTATCCAGAACACCCCTAGCACCTGGCTGCAATTATTCTGAGTTGTACATTTATGGTTATAAGCTGCCACTCAAGGACAAATCCTAACCTCTGTACTCGCAACACGCACAAGTATCTACTGAATGGTTAATTTCTGGTCCTCAGTTCTCCTTGTCCTCCTTCCTCTCCCTTCTTAGGAAAGAAGGATGGTGGTGGGGGCAGGGATCATTCCTTTTTTTTTCATGTAGTACATTTGGCCAACACATGGAATAGAAAGAAAGTGACTTAAAGATTTGGAAAGTGAACTCATTTTCTTTTGGTTACATCAACTACTTATGAAGCAAGCTGTGATTAAGCAGGTTGTGGAAGGTGTGAAGATGGTCCCTGAGCTAGACAATGTTCAGGATTTCCTAGGATTTGCATTTTGCATTAGGAGGCCACACTCAGGTGGCACATGCTGGGCCCTCAATAAATATCTAAGGTCTACATTGAATGGTCATTAAAAATAGCATTCAGCTACTTGAAAATTGCTGAGACTAGATTTTAAGTGTTCTCCCCACAAGTAATAAGTATGTGAGGTGATAGTCATGTTAATTAGCTTGATTTAGCCATTCCATAATGTGTGCATATTTCAGAACATCATGTTGTATGTGATAAATAGATCCAATGTTTATTTACCAATTAAAAAATAAGTAAAATTTAAAAAATAATATTCAGTTATTTGAGTTCATGGGGGGGCTTTCATGAATATGTCAGCACCCTCTATACATTGCAAACTTGTTAATCTTTGTAATAAAATATTGCCTACTGGCAAATATTCATCTGGGGCGCAAACATGCTCCAGTGGACTTCGCTGTCACACCTAGGCAGAATGTGTGATTAGATTTGACTGACGGACACATTTATTCAAGAGAATATCTTCAAGACCTGATGGAGTAATACAGGGTTTCCATTCTTATTTCTCACCTAGCTGAACTTGCTTGAGTGAGCTGGAACCATGTACTCTTGCAATGCTTCCTAAGACAGCGTCTATTCCAAGTTCTTCACAAATGTCACATGTGACATCACAGGTTAACTCTGTTCTGAACAACTCTGTGCTTCCGAATGTAAAGCTTTCTGGCACTTCAGAATGCAAGGGTTTGTCTTTGTCCCTGAACCCTGGGTCTCATTCGGGCAACTTGGTAAGTCAAGGAGTGTTCAGTCATTAATGGACAGTCAGGGGCCACACGCAGAAAGGCTGTGCAAGTATGAAAAGTTGAAGTGCTGAGTGGGTAACCAAGAATGGAGGCAGACTTACATAGGTCAAACAGGCACCTGGGACCCCATAAAATGGATGCCAGTTAAATTCAAATAATAAGGGGTGAGCTGTGTAGGTCAGGTATTCATCCAGGGGTCTATGAAATGGACTTTAGCTAACTTAAGCTTTAACATACACCTAACTTTTGAAAAAACATGTGCTGGTGCATTAATTTATCTCAAGATTTGTTGAAGAAAAAATAATTTTGTGAGGATAGATTGTCAATATTGTGAGAAACAGATATAGCCATACTTAGTGACAAGAGTGTCTCCTGAACCAAACTCTGGCCAGGCTCTTCTGAACCTTCTCTATGAGGCCCCAGCAATGGCCTATAAAGTCTTGAACAAGGTTGGGCTCGGTGGCTCAGTCTGTAATTCCAGCGTTTTGGGAGGCCGAGGTGAGTGAACTGCCTGAGCCCGTGGGTTCAAGACCCACCAGGGCAACTTGGTGAGACCTTATCTCTACAATAAATCAAAAATTAGCCGGGCGTGGTAGTGCGCACCTGTAATTTCAGCTACTTGGAAGGCTGAGGTGGGAAGATCACCAGAGCCCAGCAGGTCGAGGCTGCGGTGGCCGGGAGCGGCCACTGCACTCCAGTCTGAGCGACAGAGTGAGTACTCCAACTCAAAAAAAAAAAAAAAGTCTTGAACAAACGCCAACATAGTTTTTAACAGCTCAGGTCACATCCCTAGATGACCATAGCCCCCTTACAGTACCTGCCTGAGAAAAATCAAGGCTGCTAAAATAACTAATTGTTGGTTTCAGCCAACACCTGCTGACAGGGCCCTGTCTCCCAACTTCAGTGGGAGAGCAGGGACCTAACTTTATAAGCACCAGTTGGCAAACGAAGATGGGTTCACATGGACCAACCCTCTTCCCACTTTCTGTAATTTTTACTTCCGACTTTACTGAGCTCCTGTTGGTCTGCCTCCCTACTTTCTGAACATCCCCTTAAAATGCCCAGTCCCCTCTGTGCAGATCAAAGATGAGCCTAGTTTCACATTGGACTCTTGTCCCTCTTGAGGTAGTACATTATTGATGAACATCTGTGCTAATCACTTTAGTGTACTGCTTTTTCTTTGACACTAGAAAATAACCCAAATCAACACCCTGGAAGCATATAGTACTCATATTCACGTGTACAGTTGTTTCAACCGTCACTTTATGATTTTAAAAGAAATATTACATACCTTAAGGAATCTGGCTAATACAAAGATTTAATTTTTTATATGTTCTATATATTTATCCATTAAAATGGAGTCATCACTTAGAAACACTACTGTTTGCTTTTTAATTTTGCAAGTTTTACAGGAAACTTGCATTAGCCACAGCTGCTGTCAGTGCTTGGCTTTTAATAATTTACTCCAGAGCCAGGCCTCGGGCCATCAACTTTCAGACAGTCTCGAAGCTCCTGGGAATGTGCGTCTTTCTTAGACATCAGTGATTTTGGCAGAGAACCTCTTTCCTTTTTCCAGGCATTCCAAATGAATTTTGGTGCTTTGAAAAGGTGCTTGCTGTGAGGGAGAGGGCCCTGGGCTGTGTTCAGAAGCTCTACAGACCTAATTTACTGAGGACCTTGTACCAAGTCAAAGCTAATATCAAGGATCACAACTGCTTGTGAAACTGGGTCTGTCTTTGGGAACTGAGCAACTCAGTTACGTCATGGGTGAGAGGCAGTGTGGTGGTGTGAAAGAAAGAAAAACAAGAGAAAGGAATTGGGTTGAGGAGTTGGAGGATGAGTGAGATGCCAGCAGTGGAGATTGGTAGGAGCTCCTAGACATTCTTGCAAATGAATGTGGCTGACCCCGTGTCTCAGCTCATGTTCACCTGAAGCCTGAGAATGAGACCTTATTTAAAAATAGGGTCATTGCAGATACAATCAAGTTAATATTAGGCCATCTGAGTTAAGCTTGGACCTAGAATCCAATGATGATTTCTTTATAAGAGAAAGGAGAAGCACATATGGAGACAGAGATGGCCTGTGAAGATTGGGGCAGAGATTGGGGACATGCAGTTACATGCCAAGGAACACCAAGGATGGTTTTCAGAAGCTCGAAGAAGCAAGGAAGGAACCTCCTCTAGAGCCTGTGGAGGGAGCATGGCCCTGCCAACACCTTGATTTTGGACTTCTAGGGTCTGAAGTGTCAGATGAAGAATTTCTGTTGTTTTAAGCTACCCAATGTGTTAATTTTTTATGGAACACCTAGGTAATTAATACAATGAGTTGATTATGTAAGAGAAAACATGGATGGATTCAGGTTCTATCTGTGAGATGACCTTAAAGCACATTACCTCTCCTTTCTAAAGTTCTGGTACTTGACAGATAAATTTGTGATACTTGATATCACAAGACAGTGCATTAAACAGTGTGTATTCTTCTTTGACAAACATTAGTGACAGAAGGAAAGCAGTTGTGAAAATAAATGTAAACTAACTCCCTTCTAATCGTCAAAAGAACTGTTCAAGGAGGCCAGTTTGTGTTTATCTGACTTCCTGGTTGTTCTTGGGGATGATACAGGGAATGAGGATCAGATTGCTTTTAAAGGCACTGTAGTTCTACCCACAGCTGTCCACTTACTCTGCAAGGACAAACATTGTCTATAGTTCTCCAGGGTCACCAGAATGTTTTAGCAGCCTGTGTATTGTGACTGGTCAACCAAACAATCACCTTTCTCTAGAATCTAGCAGTATCATGTATGGTACAGTTTGTATATTGGCCCAATTTCATAGACTTAACTTATAACAGAATTTTAGATTAAAACAGAAAGCCCATGAGGGCAACTCAAACCATCAAGTGATGCCTGGTAGTTATAGGTTGATCAAATATAAGTTAAAGTTTTTTTTTTTTTGATCACTGAAAATAAAATAGTCAAGCTAACATTGAGCATAATGTAGAATTTTTACTTTAGGAAAATAAATGTTAAAATTCTACATTCTTTTCTATAAAATCCGTGTAAGAATGCAGTGTGATAATGAGAATGAGCCTCTGGTCTCGCTCATTCCTTCGCTTAGAACCAAGACTTTAGATGGAAGGGTTCTCAACCCGATCCTATTGACCTTAATTTGTTTCTCCTTCAAGCAGGTCATGAAATCTTAAAAACGGAACCTAAATATCCTTGTGTTATAGATTTGCCTTTTTAACAACTTACACAGAAACTTACCTCTAACCAGCATGGCATACTGATCCTTGATCCCTGTTTGTTTTTCTCTTTTGACGAATGACTAGAGTAGGACTTTACAATAAAATGCCATACTGTTAATAGCATAGGATACATGTGAGTTTCTTGGTGTTCCAGATTTGCCTCTGTAACAATCTGTGTGCATGTGGTACTGATCCCTGATCACTTGTTTTTACCCCAAGAGAGAATGACAAGACTAGGACTTCACAGTAAAATGCCATTTTACTAAAAGCATGGAATGCAGAAGAGTTTCCCTGCATTCTAGATTTACCTTTGTGACAACTTGCATGCAAATTGCCCTCTGACTCTAACATCAGGTACTAACCCATGATCCTTGCTTTTCTCCCCTTTAGAGAACAGTTATACTAGGATCGTATAATGTTATCAATAAAAATGGCTGCCAGAGACCCAAGACAACAGCTATAAATGAAAGAAAACGTTTCCTTCCCTGTATGTGTTGTGACCTGATTGAAGTGTAGGTTCCAAGCCTAATAAAAGGAAGGAATGAATATATAGATTACAGGGTGTCTAGAGAGAATGCATGTGCCCTAGAGAGGACAAGATTCCAGATTTAGGTTCCCATAATAGATGAGTGAGACCCAAGTGGCTAGGTAGAGACTCAGTGAGCCACATGATGCCAGCTTGGGGCACTGGTGGGAAGCTTTCTCAAGCTGGATGCTGCTACCTGTAGTTGGCCTTTGCATTGGTGAACCTCAAAATGTCAGTATTTGAAAGTCTTTGTCATGAAGTAACTTCTTTCCCCAAAGAGTTCCCCAGTATCTTTGTATGATTGTGCATAAAAAGAAGGTGAGGTGAAGGGACCTGTTGGTCTAACAGCTCAAAGTGCAGACATTTCTTGCATCTCCAATTTTATCTGCATCCTCCAGTCTTCCTGATCACTCGAGATATGAAGTCTCTCTGGTTCTACTTATCAACAGAATAAACATCCTGTTTTCTGCCCGGGATGGCAGGTCTAGGGGCTCAACTACTTCACATCTGGGATTTCAAACTGTCCAGTTGTTTTACTTAGCTGTTTGTTTGATCCTGCCTTCCTTTAAGTACAAATCCAGTCCACCATCTCTTTTTGAAAGGAAAGAGAGTCAAAAGAAGATTTCATAACATGTGAAAATGATATGAAATTCAACATCCAGTGTCCAGGGAGACAGTTTTATCACAGCATAGTCATGGCCACCTACTTATATACTGTCTACTGTTGGTTTCCTGTAAAAATGGCAAAACTGAAGGCTCAAGATAGACATTGTATGGTCTGCAAAACCGAAAACAGAGAAGTTTGCTGGCCTTGCTAGATAGTACATAAATCTATGCACAAGAGATTTAAAAAAGAGAGAGAGTGCATGTGAGAGACAGAGATAACATCAGGAAAAATAGAAAAATAAGAGTTAAATTTTGTAGTGCAGGAAGTCAGCGAGGCATTGGCTTCTAAACTCCCCACCCCCTTGTCTGTGACACTGAGTAGAATTGTAATCAATATGAATTCTTCAAGAAACTGATGCACAGACCAGATAGGAAATGAACCTCATTAGAGAACTACCATCCTAGAAATTGAGTCCAAAATCCCTAAGAACTTTCTTCCATCATCCATTTAACAATTATGCTTGAAGTATTACAGTATTATTAGAGCAAATTATCAAAATAATGTTGAAATTTTAAAGTATATATAGTATGTACTTTATAATAATATATATCTCATGGAAAAATACATACATACAAGTTTACTAATGTCTACTGTTCAATTCCTGTACTATATAACTAAACCCAATTATGGATAGTTGTTCGTTTACCATATATAGGATGTTTTATTAACCATAGGTCCATCATTTCAATGCAACCAGAAAGGGATAGACATTTTTAAATTAGAGAATTGTCTTAGTCCTATGAAACTGAGTTCACAGAAATACCTAATACACAAACAGTATGTATACAAAGATTAAATCAATTTTACATACTGTACCAACATGCTTAAAATATCCTCTTTAAACTGCCTTTCCAGTAGGCTGTGCCCAGTACAAAAAAAAATTACTTAAATAAGATTCACACTATCCAGATAGTATCTGACTTGGAAGTTTCACACCATTTTTGGAAATGTGGGACATTTATCCATTCCCTTCAAGCTAGCTAATAAGCGACCCTTTCTTTGATCATAGTCTCACATCTAGTCTCAGTTTTATAGGGACATCCAGTTTCTACACAGGAAACTCTTGTGTTCTTACAATACAGACACTGGAGGCTTCCAAGGAGGCTCACACCACTCCCCTCCCCCTCCACCAGGCCCGACCCAATCTTGTATTCCATCCCCAGGTGACACAGGTTCCCATTTACAAATTATGAGTCCATTGTGGAAATCCCCTATCAGGTTTAGTTTCAGGATCTGCTCCCTTTGCCTTCAAAATCAAGTACAATGTGTTCTTGTGTGTTATGATGAGGCAGGAGGAGAGTGACTTTGCCAAGTTTCACTTTGATATGAAAAAGATGTGGCACTGAACACTTCTAAAGTATCATGGGCAACTCAATTAAAAAGACTTTATAATCATCAGAGGGTTCCTGTCCTTTCAGAAACACCACAGCATTCTTTCTATTCTTTCAGATTTTGATATGTATTGTAAGTTGTCAATAGTAAAAGAAAAAAAGGGAAAGAAACAGAATAGTGGTATTTTATTCTGATCAACATACACTTAGTTCATCACCTGACGGGGGTAATTCAGATTTTCTATGTTTCAGAAGAATCCAGAAAGATCTGGGAACTCAAAGGAAAGGCACGTTTAACTGGGACTTTTTCTTCCATTGACTTTCTTAAGACTTGAAGAAAATGACCATTTCTAAACACTGACAATTCTGAAAAAAATAACTTATTTTGTATCTTCATTTATTTGCCTGAAAACTGCTTGAAGTTCTAATTTCCTTTACTTTGAATCACTTTTAATGTTGCTGCTTCTAAAGACCTGTCAGTACAAAAATCAATGTACAAAACAGGTATCTAAATAGCTTATTAATAGCCAAAGAGAGAAATATAAACTAGAATGTTAATAGCTCATTGAATTTTCCTGAGTCTTTATTATAGCTCTCTATATGTTAAAACAATTTAAGTTCACTTAACTAAACAAGCACCAAGAGTGTTGCAAAACCACATCTGAAATAAGGCATTAATTCATGGTAGAGAATGCCGCACTTGAGGTTCTCAATAAAAGTAGCCTAGTAATGGTCTACAAGTCCAGAGGTCAAATTACTCACTCGTCACTTCTCTAAACTGTATCCTTACCTATATAAAATACAAGTAAGACCAGCCCTGCCTACTTCACCAGTATAAAGCTGCAAATGATATAGAGATGTAGGAAAGATACGCAGTTTTCAATTTCCACACAAATATAAGGTAATAGAAAAGCATGCTCCCTTTAAATAACTCATATCAAAAAATGGATTCCTTTTGCCTTATGCAATTAGCAACAAACAAAAATAACAGTGTACCTTAAGCTATGGTAATCCCAAACTGATTTGAAAGTTATTAAACCAAACTGTAGCCTACTACAGTAAAATATAATAGTTTCTCATTTTTTTTTGGTTAACATTCTGCAGAAATTTCAATTCTGTGGCCAGATTTTTGAGTTTCTGTTGCGGTTACCTTCTTTCAATTATCTTGAATATAAAAGTCTTCCTTTTCATTGGCTCACACCTGTAATTCCAGCCTCTTGGAAGGTTGACGCAGGAAGATTACTTAAGACCAGGAATTCAAGACCAAACTGGGTGACAAAGTGAGACCTTTGACTCAAAAATAAATACACGAATGAATGGAAAAAAGTCCTGCTATGAGAGGCTATGCTTTGAAGAATCCTCTAGAAAGGAAACATTTAGAATTTCCCTATATTCTTGTGTCTACTCTGCTATAGAGATGAAAAGCCACCATGTATGGAAGATGGTGCAAAAACCATCCCCTAAGTTGTCCCCTCTTTGAGAAGGCCAGTACAGGAAAGTGTGCATGATGACACCAGGGCACTCCTGACTTCATTGAAACCTGCCATGACACTAGGCCCAAGTCACCAGGGAATGGGTGCTTCAGGGACACACGAGAAAAGCCTCTTCCCTAATGGGGTGTGTGATCCTGTCTGGAGGAGGGGAAACAAGCATATCTACATTTATGTGAAAATCCATAGTTGTATCTACACATCACTACATTCTACCTTGCCTGCCCAGGAGCTCTGCCAAAACACTGTTCTATAATCCTCAAATGGCTTCTTGCAGTTTAAAAAAGAATCATGATTTTTTTTCTTTTTATTGTGGTAAGACACATGTAATATGAAATTTATTATTTTAACCATTTGTCAGTGTACAGTTCTGTGGCATTAGGTACATTCACACTGTTGTGTAGCCATCACCACCATCCGTCTTCAGAATGTGTTCATCTCTCCAAGATGAAACTCTGTACCCATTAAATACTAACTCCCCATCCCCCTCCCTCAGCCTCTGATACCCACACCATTCTTTCTGTCCTATGAATATAATAACTTTAGGGACCTCACATAAGTAGAATCACACAATATCTCTCTTATGTGCCCGGCTTCTCTCACTGAGCATAATGTCCTCAAGGTTCATGTTGTACTATATGTCTGAATTTCCTTCCTTTTTAAGATTGAATCATATGCCACTGTATGCACCACAATTTCTTGATCCATTCATTCATTGATGGATACATGCGTCGCTTCCACCTTTTGGCTACTGTGAAATGCTGCTATAAACACAGGTGCACAAATATCGCTTCAAGATCCTGTTTTCACTTAAACTATATCTATAATATTTTATTGCCTGAAAACAATAACCAATCCTCCGTTGAAATATTTTGTCAGTTGTGTAACATATTCCTGAAATACTGTTATGAGTAGACTTTTCCAGACTGAAAATAACAATGCCATATTATATGTGCATATCTTGTCATTGTTGAGAGGCTGTACGTGGACAGTGAGATATTGGGCAGTTTCTGTGCCTGGCTGTTCATCTGCACAATAGGATCCTCCCTGCTCCCTGCAGATGCTCTCCATATCCTGACAGCGCCTGCGCGGAGATGTTCCCCACCCCCCCCCCCCCCATTCCCGACTGCGCCTTTGCAAAGAGCGCCCCCCCATGTCCTGACTGCGCCTTTGCAGACAGTGTACCCCTTCCCTGTCCTTAAGCCTGTGTGGAGATCGCCCCCCCCATGTCCTGACTGCGCCTTTGCAGATGGTGTACCCCCACAATGTCCTTACTGCGCCTGTGTGGAGGCTGTCCCCTCCCCCACATTCTGATCGCGTCTTTGTGGAATATACTGGGTCCATAGTCCTACTGCGCCAATGCGGAGAGTGCCCCCCCACATCCTGACCACGCCTTTGCAAAAAGTGCCCCTCAAATCCTGACCACACCTTTGCAGAGAATGTACCCCCATACACGTCCTTACTGCACCAACATGGAGACCGTCCTCCACCCGTGACCTGACCACGCCTTTGCGGAGACTGCATCTCCACAACCTGACTGCACCTTTGCAGAGGATGTACATCATCCATGTCCTTACTGCGCCAAATGGAGACTGCCCTCCACCCCATGTCCTGACCGTGCCTTTGCGGTGACTACCTCCCCATCCTGACCACACCTTTGCAGAGATTGTATCCCATATATGTCCTTACTGCGCTAACATGGAGACTGCCCCCCACTCCATGTACAGACCGCGCCTTTGTGGAGAATGCACCACCCTCAACCAAATCCTGACTGCGCCTGCGCAGAGAATGTACACCCTCCCACCCCCACCCCCCACCCGTCCTGACTGCGCTTGCGCGGAGGGTGTCTACCGCCGTTCCGCACACTCACTCGTCCAGACTGCGCCTGAACCGGGAACATACAGCATCGAACAACCCCAGAGCCCGTCTGCCGCTCCGCGCTGTCCTATGCTGCGGCACTCTCTTGGAATACGACGACTTGGTTCAATCCGTTGTGGTCACCTATCTACCCATTTTCTCTCCGCCGAGTTGAGAAGCTGTTAAGGTAAGGATTTCTTTTATTCATTATCTTTATACGCCCAAAGATTTAGAAGAAATCCACTGGAGAACAGCCACACATTTAAAAGCAGAAATTGTAATTCTTTGAGAAAAATCTTTACATGCAGTTATGTAATATCTAGGATGATTAGAAGCAAGGATTTCGATCTCATTTTCCTTGTCTAAGATTTCATTACAATTTACTAAATAACAAACAAAATAATTAGGCATCTATGAATGCTGCAATGTTTAAACCAGCAAAAAAGGGATAATGTCTATATTCGTCATCACATAAGCTGGTATTTTAAAGGGAAAAAAGGGGTAAAAATTTTAAGAGCTTATCACTTATATCTGACCAACAGTCTGTTTCTAAGGCAACTCCCCCGCCCAGTCATAAATTTTTCTGGGCACGGGACTAATTTTGATTTGTTAAATAGAAAGAGAGCGCAGTGTAAGTGAATGTATTATCATGATTGTTAGCCTACAATTTTCCTTTTCACTTGTTATGTGTGCCCTTTAACTGTGTGGTTGCCCAATGAGTACAATAAGCCTAATTAAAAACCACTGGACTCCCGGCTTAGCCAGTAGTGCCTCTCAAGCGATTACGGATTGCACCACTGCACTCCAGCCTAGGAGAAAGAGCAAGATCTTGTCTCTAAAAATACAAATTAAGCCTGGGCAACAATGAAGACTTGTCTTAAAAAAAAAAATTATCCAGGCATGGTGGGGTGCACCCATAGTCCCAGCTACTCAAAAGGGTGAGGAGGAAGGGTGGCTTGAGCCCAGGAGTTCGAGGTTACAGAGAGCTGTGGTTGTGCCACTGCATTCCGGCCTGGGCATCAGAGGGAGACCTCATCTCTAAAAAAGAAAAATAATCAAGAATTGGCCAAGTGTCCCCAAATCAAACCACCACCAGAAACAGAGAGCCTTTCAAGGCAGATTCCTTAAACTGCTGTATAGACTTCTCTGTACAGATTAAGTACTACTCTGAAGGGCTGATTATTGTGGACTATGTGAGAACACATCCTTTTACCTTTTTACTTTGCTGCTGTCTACCGCGACCTAAGGTCACCGCCTACATCATCTGGGGCGGTAGAGCATTGTGGCTAAGAACTGTGGATTCTGTATTCCCCACCAGGGCTCGAGGTCAGCCTCTATAATGAGAGGCTATGTGACTCGGGGCAAATAACTTGAACCCTGCCATTTCCTGTGAAGTCCTCCGTCACTAAGGAGGAGAAACCAAAGTAACACAGCTTGCCGACATCTTCTTGAAACTGTCCCCGACAAGAATCATGTTAATACCGCAGAAGCAGATTAAAACAATCTTAGAAATGCTCCCAGGCAGGAAGTACTCTAAGCACCTTCTAGTTCCCAAGAGATACCCTGCATTGCAGAAGCCATAATGGGGATCTGCCTAAGAGCCAAGGGAAAAATGTCCTCACTTTCTGTAGACCTGTCTCTTTAGAAAAATAATGGTCTAACAATTTAATTAAATAACTTGGGATTCTGGTGCTATGAATCATGTATGTGCTTGCTTTGAGTTTTGGTGAATTATGTGAGCTGCCTCATTCCATAAAAGTGGTCGTGGCTGGGTGTGGGCAAGCATGTCTGTGCGTTCATGTTTGTGTGTGGGGGGCATTAAACTACACACAAACAGAGGCAACATAAAAGGCTGGAATGAGGTAACCTAAATAATTTAAGACTGGGTACGGGTTACCTCCAGGGAGTGGGAGCTAGAGGGGCTTCTAGTTTTAACTCCATACATTTTTGTATTGTGTGAAGTGCCATTTGTGTAATTTTTTTTAAAGGCGTGACATCCTAGTTGTGGTTTACCATGAAAGGACAGTCTCCCTACTTAATACTGTCCTTTCATCCCTCTAGTGGTGAATTTCATGATTCTAAAAACTGTCAATTCTGAGACTCTTTCTTTTTCTTTTTTTTTTGAGTTGGAGTCTCACTTGGTCACCCAGACTGGAGTGCAGTGGCCGCTCCCGGCCACCGCAGCCTCGACCTGCTGGGCTCTGGCGATCCTTCTGCCTCAGTCTTCCAAGTAGCTGCAATTACAGGCACGCGCTACCACACCCGGCTAATTTTTTGATTTATTGTAGAGATGAGGTCTTGCCAAGTTGCCCAGGTGGGGCTCGAACCCGTGGGCTCAAGCAATCCACTCACCTCAGCCTCCCAAAGCGCGGGATTACAGGCTGAGCCACCGAGCCTGGCTCTTTCTTTTTCATATGCTCTCTACTGCAGTAATTAGAGATTCTTTTAATCTTTGCAATTCTGGAGCCTCAAAGCTCAAGTAACAAATCCTGCAATTTTTGTTCCAGTACTGGTCTCTTAGCTGAGTTTTAATTTTTGCTGGCACCATCTCACATTGTCACCTGGCACGGGTTTGTGGTCCACTCAGACCTTGTAACTCACTCCACTGTAGGTTATATCCGTATGTCCTGGGGGTATTAATCAGGGCTCTCCAGACAAACAGAACCAATAGGAGATATAGATATTCTTATTATGAGGAACTGGTGCAATGATTATGGAGGCTGAGAATTCCTACAATCTGCCATCTGTATGCTGGAGTCCTGGAAGGCCAGTGGTACAATTTAGTCTGAGTCTGTGTCTTCCAGGTGCCAATTATTGTGTTCCACAAACCCAGAGGATTCTTCCCAAGTATGGGCTCCACTCTGGCACAACTCCACTTCAAAAATCCCAATGGTTCTCCACTATCAGGAAAAGCAGACATAGTAGCTCTGGATTAAGGACCTTAATTCACAGAGCCAAAATGCCTGCCTATCTCTCAAGTACAGCAATGCGAAGCTCAGCTTCACACTGTAATAGAAGCGTATGTGTTTGCCGAGTGGAATCTTCCACATGTGCCATGTTCTATTTGGCATAACTTTCCCCCATCCCTATCTTCCATATCTGGGTTCACGTTCCCTGCCCCCCACCAAGGTTGTCAGCACTCCTAGAATAACTAGCTTTACTTTCTGCTATGTGCCTTTGGCAACGTTATCCTGAATTTCTCATGTTGACATGTAACTATATGCTACTATGGATTTTCTCTTAAATATCATAGATATGCAAGTCTCCTCTCCCTGGATTGATTACACATTCCATTAGGAAAGAAGCCTGTCTTCTGTGTTCCCCTGAGCACCCACTCAGGACTAGATGCACAAGGATTCTGTAAGAAAAGGGGAAAGCTGTAAGCTGACTCCCAGAGAACAGACACCTTCTTGCGGGATGGAGGGAGGAAAGCATGCTCCTAAAAGAAAGGGTGGTGATGCATGTGTTATCAGCCACAGGGGATGCATTAAGAAAACAAGAGCAAAGTTGTTTTTTTTTTTAAAAAAGCAGGAAGATGAAAACAACGACATAATTACATATAAGTCAGTCTGGCAAAAAAGAAACTGACTTGGGAAAAAATGAGACCACAGGCTACATCGTGTGAGTAGTATCCATGTCATGGCTGGTTTTTGCTTTTCCATGAAGTTGAGCAGAGAACAAATTTACTAATGCCTTGGGGGGGGGGCGATGTTAAGAGTGAAGACCGGCTCCACCTGGATGAGGAAGTGACACAGGTGCCTGCTAGGAGCCAGTCATTGGGCATGGTGTTCCAACCACATGTATTTTTTTCCAAAAATTTGTGCCACAATTTAAAAGATAGGCTTATTTTCTTAAAATAACTTAGCACTTGGCTGACCGATAGTTTACATTTAAACATTAAGTCATGTAGTAAATGCCTCAAAACTCAATGCTCAAAAGGATTTCCCACTGATGACATTTTTGACTCACCTTTTCATGGGGAGAGACTTCCAGAACTGTTAGCAATTAAGCAGCTGATATGAGAGCGCTTCAGGTCTGTTCTGCCTCAGATTTCAAGACCATTAGGACCACCCTGTCTTTATGGCTCCACTGAACCAAGTGCAGAGACAGCACCTATACCTGTTAGGCCACATGCCTCTTGCATCATAATCAGTGCAAAGGGACATCTCCTGCACCAGGGTCAAGCAGACACACCTCTGCATCATAATCAGGCAGAGACACGCCCCTGCAGCATAATCAGGGCAGACTCACCCCTGGAGGAACAATCAAGCTGTTTCACAGGTGACTAGCCCAGGCAGACATCTCTGCAGCATTATCACAGCAAAGACTCGCCCCTGCAGCACAATCAGGGGGCTGCTTCCCCTGGTGATCTACCATTCACTCCTTTAATTTAACTTGCTAAATACCTGCTTGGGCCACAGCTGCCGCTTTGAAAGCATGTGAAAAAGAATGATGTTGAATTAATAATAAACCCTCTCTACAGACAGCCGTCTTTTCTAATGAGCTCAAGGTGACTTCCATAACCTAAAATACCTTACCAGAAAATACTTCCAGAAAAAAATATAAAGTCAAGGATTATGTTATCATCCACAGCTTAAAAATAGGAACGATGTAGTAAGGGAGCAAAATGAACACCTAGAACAAGACAGGGACCAGTGGCAACTTTCTCTGAATCTAGGCACCAGAGCAGTGACACCATAAGGCCACCTTTGCAGGGGAATTTAGGTTTGGCTCCGATGAAGGAGGAGATGGGAGGAATGCAGAATGGATGGAAGCTAGGTCCCAAAGCTGTCCTTTTAGATCAGAAGACCTGTTTTATTCTTATTTTTGCAACTGGCATATTATTGAGCAAAAACCCTAAGGAAAAACATGTTTCTGGATTAGAAGGTATGAGCACAGCCTTTCTTTCTGATCTATACATTCAGTGCACATGTTTCTTCTGTGGTTTTCTTCCCCTTTACGTAATACTTCTATCATTTGTCTTATTCTACCTAACTCATTTCAAAATATCAAAGCAGCACATCATCTGACTGCTGTCCCTAGTTTGACCCAGCATCTCAGCATGATTTTAAGTTTCTCCTCCAGCATTATCTTGGGCTTTTCTTTTACTCTTCAAGTCTTCCGCATGTTCTGCTCACCGCTCTGTCAAAACAGAGCTAATTATGTACCTTGTGTGTAGATATGATCTCATATTTTCAAAGACAGACTTTTGCTCTCACTGATAAGTACTTACTTGCAACTGTGAGGCTAGTTAAAACAAATACAAAAAATCTTATGGTAAAAAACAAAATTTGTTCAATCAAAAAACAAAAAACTCGTTCCTTTAACATTCTCACCTAGAAGTAAAAAAACGCAGTAGAGAAAGAAAGAGCCATCTAGGTAAGTTCTGTAGGACTGAACTATCTTTGAATAACTAGCTCCTGGCTAGTTGTTCATCTTCTACAATTTTCCATGATTGGTACCTTACTTAATCTGATATCTGGTCACTTGGAGAGCCAAGTGTGTAAGTTTTTAACCACAATTTAAAATAAACATAGTAACTGTATGGATGTGTTTCACTGAGACTTGTCAGGATAACTTCACGTGCAAATGGTGCAGCAAGACACAAGCTGTAGATAACTGAGTTATCATGGTGCTTGTACCCATGCCTGAGATTCACAAACACTACCATTTGCAGCCGATGCAGACAAAATGCTTACAAAGGGTGTGCATTTGCATCTGTGTGCCTGTGTGTATATTTAATCCAAGAACAGCCCATGTGGTTTCTGTGTGACAACAGGCCCTGCCCTTAGTAGGGGCCTGGCAAGAATATTCTCTAGTACCCAGGAATATTCAATCCAAATGTCTGTACATATGTATAAATAGATATAATAACATACATTTCAAAAAGTCATGCTTCATATTAATCAATTTTAAATCCAACATTACTGCTATAACTGCAATTTTTTTTCCTCCCTTAGCACTAGAAATTCTAAAGACAGAGTATTCACCTTATTGTCCTAGAAGAATTTTAAAATATTCTATTTTCAAGCATTTTTTGGTCTGTAATCTAGAACATTATTGACCTTCTCACTTTTAGCAAGAAGCAATCCAGGTCTGACTGTCAGTTAACAAGCCCAAGGGAACAAAGTAGTCTTTCCTTTCAAAAGAAAACTGCATACAAGTAAAGAAAGGGCTGAATGGCATACAAACAGGCTAAAAATGAATTTGGCTTTTTACTTTAAAAAAAAATAAGCTTCTTTGGAGAGATTTAGCTGCTTATCAATTTGTTAAAGTCTGAATAGTTGCTGATATATTAATCCTATATCTGATTTTGAAAAGAAAAAGGCAAAACCATCTATTAAAGTTAAACTTTGAAGCAATTCTGTCATGAGCGTAATCTTTATAGATATTAATATAAACAAAACTCAAATGGTTTTGGACCCCAGAAATCCGTGAAACTAATGCATGTTATTTTAAGAAGCCCTTAAAGAGAAAATTGAATCACAGCATCCCGCAGTGCCAACCAAATTCTCTTGGGAGCACCAAGGAGAGAATCAGTTTTGAGAATTAATAAAAGAAGACAGACTAAGCATGGCCTGTGCTAGACTTTCAAAGTGATTTACACCAACATTGCTAATATTCACGAATATAATCCTGAAAACGGCGAGAAGACTGCACCTGGCATGAGAGCAGCCGTGGGGAACACTTCCTTTAACTTCATCTGGCTTTCTTCCACCAGCTCCTCTTTGGACATCGGGAGCTGCAGGACGTCTATTATAATCTGCGCCGCTTCTAATGCCTTTTTACCCATAACCAGGGACTTTACCTCCCAGGTGTATTTCTTTTCATAGCGATCACATATTTCTTGAAACACCACTGAATACAGGCGTTCAGTATCTGCCAAGACAAAATGAGACAAAGGTACAAAGATCTTTAGAATGCATACTATAACAGTAAATCTGTATCAGATCAGCATAAACACAAACCATGTAGGCTGCATTCCATGAAAAAAGGCTTTCCTGGAGACCTAAGTAAACGATGAAAATGTTTGCAGGTCATTCTCACTAAATGATAATACCCTAGATAGCCTCCTGTCAAGTTTGCAGGAATTATCTTTGGAGCTGTGATCTGGAAAGTTAGAAATCAGGAGTGAAATGAGGTCTGTATTATTGTGTTTGCTATTCACACATATATATCTGTGTCTCCATATATACCTGGGATAGCAAATTCCATCCAATGGCACATGACACAATTACTAGGTATCCCAAGGGCACTAAAGACAGCTTCATCTGGCATTGTCTCATGTGCGGCCAGCTGCTACTAAGGACAATTCCACTGCTCGGCAGGATGACGATCAACCACAGAATGCCTGGCCATGATGCTGCTGTGAAGCTCCCAGGCGAGGACAGGACACTTACATATGGGCTGTATCATGGGATGGTGAACGGTTGCCTGAGAATTCTCTCCCAGCTTGGCATTTGGATAGGGGCACAGCCTCGATGATGTAATGACCCTCCTGGTGCCTAGTTTTTTCCTCCCCCTTACACAAAGTAAACAGGAGTACTGGTAACAATAGTACTAACACCACTAATATATGGTATCTTATGTTACATACACTGTAATAGCACTATCCCATTTACATTCATTTCTATTTATGTGTTCTTTTTCTATATGTATATTTGATGTACACATAGTATCTCTAATACTACTAATGGTGCTACTGATGGTGCTACAATAGTACAACATTCCTATTGTATTGACACACAATACTTCAGAACACATAAGCAACATTCTCAGGACAGCATGGGCCTGGTAGGGTGTGCTTGTTACACACTAGCTGACCTTTCTATACTGTCATTGTATAGACTGTCATTCATGGGCCTAGAAAGATCACTTCACTGAAAAACTAACTATATAACCTGCTAGGAGGCATGATTCACAATGAAGCATGGCACTTAAAAACTGAGGAATGACTGCCAAATACAACAACTTCAAAATGAGGTAAGTCACAGGCAGCTGACTACTTCTTGGTGATAACCTACCTAAGTGCACCAGTGAAGACAGAAAGGCTAGGTCTTGAGGCCTGGGCAGGCCCTCGTCTTTTGTCTGCGGTGGCACTGACAGAGGCCATCCTTGAACCCAAGGAGCTGCAGATGGGGCATGCACCTGTGATCCCAGTTACTTGGGATGCTGAGGTGGGAGAATCACTTGAGCCCAGCAGGTCGCGGCTACAGTGAGCTATGAGGATACCACTGCTCTCCAGCCTGGGCAACAGAGAAAGACCCTGTCTCAATAGTAGTAGTAGTAGTAATAATAATAATAGTAATAATAATATCTGGGAAGCTCAGTAAACACAGGTAAATAAAATGTGGACACAGAAGCCTTGTGAATCCATGAGGCATATAAGTATTCACATCATACACATGTTCATATACATTTACATGCACATACGCGCACATGTTTGTCTATAATTGCCTAGATCCATTTTTAAAGTCTTCAGGGTCCAAACTGTTTATGACTGAAAGAGAGTTCTGGCAGGTTTTAACTCCAAAATGTCTGCTTCTCCACAGATAGGCATCAGGAGGGCCACCTGCACCACAGGACGGGATCTGCTGTGTCTGCACTGCACATGGAAGAAGCCAGGACCATCTCTCCTGAGCCGATGCAATAACAGTGCCACCTGCTCTTTATCTTCTGCATTTCTCCCATGGAAGGTGAAGGGACGCCTGTGTAGACACAAGGCCTGAGCAGTCTACCATATCTCCCACCAGATACAAAATTTCTGAGTGAACCGAAGGTGGAGAGTAGCTCTGTTATAAACAGACATCTTCCACATGGGCCCTGCACCCTCTTTGTTCAGTGGCACCCAAACTGCATCCCATGGCTACACCCGAGGTGTCTGCTGTGGCTCTCACTGCTCTGCACTCAACGGACTGGACGTGGTGATCACTTTGGCTGCCATGGTGTGGACTTTACCTGGTGCATGTTTCCTTCCTGGTCCCTGGATTCACTGCACTTGCCTGGGGAACTCTGGCTTTTTCTCCATGGAACGTAGTTGAGGCAGCCCCTTAAACCTATCCAGTATAGGCACTGGGGACCAGCATGGGCTGGACTGTGTGGACTGGGCTCTTTCCTGGGCTTTTGGAATGGGCCACCACTGTTGCCCTGCACTCTCCACCACTGCCCAATGTGTGCATTGAGTCTCCTCTGCGGCCTTCTTCCCTGCAGTAGGTCCTGGATGCTCAGCCTCTATATGGATGCTTTGGCTTTGAGGATTACCAGCAATAAAAGAGCCCTCCCTTATTCCTTCTCTGCTTTTCATGGCAAAACCACACCTAGCCACGTGTTAGGTACAATTTCATCTTTAGCACTTTGGCTATTTTTCTTCTTTTCTACCACAAGCTGCATTTTATTGAGATGCTGTAAAACGCACAAGACAAATGTCAGAATCTCTACCCTTCTGGATATTTGAGATTGCTAAGGCATGGATCCTTTAACTGGAATAAATGCCCTTCTGGGGGCATGAAAGATAATTGGAATCTAAAAGTCGTCCTGGAGTGGGTTGCAGAAACTGCAGTCTGGATAATAACCTGAGGCATTCAAGGTCTCCCTAAAGGAGTTATACAACAGGGAGAGGGGCTGGCCCTCTCTCCTCCTCTACATCAGAACAGTGGAAAGCCTCCTCTGATGGAGGTTACCCTGTAATGAGCGCTCCTTTCATTGTCTTCTTCCCCAGGAGGGGGACAAAGAACCAGGGCTCTCAGGGTGAGGAGATGGATGGATTACAGTGAGGCGACACATCTTACTTTAACTTGAGGTTTTCTTCGAGTAGTTGAGAGAGGAAGTCTGACGAAAAGAAACTGCATGCACCAAGCAAGTGAGAAACTACTGTTGGGTTTTTAAAGAAAGCAAAGCAGCAAAGGCCAGGGGGATGGTGGAAGCCCCACTACTCGGGACTGCTGCTGAGGTAAGTGTGCAGGAGGAAGGAGGGAGTATGGAAAAAGCCAGAAAAATAGCTGTATCCTCTACAAATGCTTTAAACAGCTTCATTTAAAGTGTAAAATGTCATAGAGCTTTTAATTTAAAAGATACAGAACTGCCGGATTATAAATCTGTAGGAAACTGTGCAGACAGCTACTTTTCTTCACAATTTAGATAAAATCATCCTAAATCCTCCATGGAATAAGGAAGGATCTAAACAAGTAATTAAACCCCTCAGATCAAACGATGACTACACCTGCTGATGACAGCACACTTAAAGGGACAGCATTGTGAAAGGAAAAAAACTAAAATAAAATAAACGAGCATAAAATAGCTGTGCCAAGCTATGAGATGCATAATCTTGCCTGCTTGCTAACGAGCTTTAAGCTTTTCAGATTACTTCAGTGTTATTTTTACCAGGAAACTCAATATTGTTTTTAACACGCTACAGCCCCGTAAACCACGACCTTCCTTAGGTGAGTTAGAAAAACACACTGTGAAAACCTGAACCTCTCTCCTGGCTGGAATCCCTGTGGCATGTGAGAGCAGCTTCAGGGCAGCAGCTGCAGGGTGGGCATTGAGTGAGCAGGGCAGGAGCGGGCAGAGTGGAAGATGGGGCAGGATGCTCAGGGCAGGGGCCAAAGGCTGGTGTTTTCATCCTGAGCAGCAGGCTGGGTCCCCAGGGGACAAATGTGAGGCATTCCAGCTTAAATTAATTAAGCTGTTAAGAAGGAATCGCTGCACCTGGAGGAAAGCTACACCAAGGCATCTAAGTTTCCCTCTAAGGCTGAGGCTGTGTAATTCTAACAAATTTACATCTTTTATCATTGAAAATGCATCTAAATGCTGGCTGAGTCCATCCCTGGGGTCCAGTGGACAATATCAGGCTTTGTTTTACCCAATAAAGTTACAAGAGGCGAGGATTTTCCTCCACCTCTTTCAGGAATCTGCACCCCCTTACCATGCACACAGGCACCTAACTCCAATTTTAAACCCTTGAGTTGCATCACTTAACAGTGAAACATCTGATCAACCCGTCTGTCACTAATGAGCATATATTTTAAGACCTCATTTAGCACTCCACCTCCATTTTCATATAAGACCTAGGGCTTTGGGGAGCTGAGAGATAAGCAGTAAACTCCCAGCTCAGCTGCTTTTTAGCTGCGCGTTTCTTAATGTCTCTGACTTATGGTACCTGTTGGGGAAATGTAAATAGTTGCTAGCCTGCGTGGGGAGGTGGCTGTGAAGACTCTAGGAGGTTCTAGGTGTGGGAGGCAGCAGGCTTCTGAAGCCAAGTGACCTGGGTTTGAACCCCTTATCTGCAACTTACTAGCTGTGCTATCTCCAGAAACTTGCAGCCTTGGATTAAGGATCTGTAAAATGGGGATACTAATCATACTACGTACCCTAAAAGCCTGCTGGGTCTTGGCTTGCTTATCTGTAAAATGGGATACTAATCATTTAATCAGGTTACTCACCTTCTAGGCTGTTGCATCCACTGAATGAAATTATCTGAGCAGCACTCTTAGCACAGCACTTGGCCCAGAGTTATCTCCAAGTATCATGATGTGGAACTGTCAGGAAATGTTTTAGTAACTGTAACTTCAGAGGAAATGACAAGACAAGATGTGCTTTCTTTTTGTATACCAATGTTCCAAGAACAGCAAACAGATGTTTGAGAAATTAAAGTGAATCCTACCAAATATTTTTCTAAAAAAACAAACCCAAACTATGAACTATTTAGAATTCACCAATGCATCATACCTGCCAGGCACATGAAACTAGCTTGATAAACATTTATTAACAGCCCAGCCTGGTTCAGGAGCATAAACTGTTGTCCCTAATTCCATAATCCAAAAACTTCCGGAAATGTTTTCCTTTAGCCGTAAAAGCTGACTTGGGCTGGCAAGAGGAGGTTTTAATGTTTCACATTTATCACACACAGTGTGACCCTTCATGTACTTCCCTGTGGAAATATTAATGGCTTTGATCATGGGTGCTGTCCAAGACCCCCCCGAGAGTGTTAGAGATCATGGAACATATTCATTCTATTACCTTTTAAAAATAATAATTAAAAAATCTAAATACATCTAGCTCCATAGATTTAGGATAAGGGACTGTGAACCCAAGTTTATTATTGCTTACTAGTGAAGTTAGACTTTGTGCATGTTGCACAACTTGAACAAATTCATTGAATGTCTTCCAAAACTTATGTTAATATATCTTGAACATCATTTTATTTTAATTATTTCTAACTACAAAAAAAAAAAAAGAGGAAAAACCTAAGGTCACTATTTTGTGTTAGATAGGTTGGTTCCTTAAAGATATAAAATAAACTACAAGAAGGGTTGATCATGAAGGAAAATCAAATTGTCACAATCTGGCAGTTATCAGGATGTTAGCTGACTGCATGCTTTCTCTCACCCAGAAATGCAGAATTTTTTGAGTTCAGCCTTTTATTGAGCATGTTACAAAGGAGGTTTAGTCAAAACCACCAGAGGCCATGTCCTTATCAGACTCCTCGGATTCTTCTGGGATAGTGGTGGGGGAGGGCAGGACCACCTGCTGGAACATGTCCCCCAGCCCCTACCATGCAGGTGAGGCTCCCGATGTCAACACTGGCCAGGCCTCTGCAGACAAGCCAGACCAAAACGGCTCAACGTTTACACCAGCCACTTTAATGATGGCATTGATCTTGTGATGGTCACCTCATGTGGAGCAGAATGAGGGCCAAGTAGATGCAGGCAAGCTTGGAGACAGAGGCCATGGCATATGCGAGCATGGCGCCAGTCACCAGATAAGTGATGGAGTCACCCCAGTGTAGCCCTAACTTCCTCAAAAGGACTGAGCACCTTGGCACAACTGAAGAAAGGGCAAGAGTGGTGTTTCTGAATGAGATGAAAAGTACATATTTTAAATGGGAAGTTGCTTTAATTAAAAACCCAGCATATAGTACATTTTGATAAAAGCGTGGTACAATTTTTCTAAAATATTTTGAGAGTACATAGTAGGTAATTGGTAATTATTGAATAGATTTAAAATGTAAATCCATAAATTTTGTTCACCTAAGATACAAGATATTCTCCCACTTGTTTCCCTAACTGTTTCTCAAGTGTGGTCTCTGGACCAGCAGCATCAGTACCACATGAGAACTGTCCAAACTACAAATTCTTGGGCCCTGTCTTACTCCATTTTCTGTTGCTTAAAACAGAATGCCTGAAACTGGGCAATTTATAAAGAAAATAACAGTTATGAAAGCTGATAAGTTCAAGGTAGAGGAGTCGTATCTGGTGAGGGTCTTCTTGCTGATCGGGACTCTGGGCAGAGTCCTGAGGTAGCACAGGGCATCACAGGGCAAGGGGGCTGAGTGTGCTAGCTCAGGTCTCTCTCTTCTTTTAAAGCCACTAGTCCCCCTTCCATGATAACTCATTAATCCACTGACTCATTAATGTATTAATCCATAAATTAATCCATTCATGAGGGCAGAGCCCTCATGACCCAATCACCTTTTAAAGGCCCCACCTCTCAATACTGCCACCACATTGGGGATTAAGTTTCAACAACCGAGTTTCAAAAGGGACAAACATTCAAACCACAGCAGGCCCCACCCTAGATCTACAGAATCAGTAACTGGGGTGGGGACCAGCAATGTGTGTTTTATCTTGCCCTCCCAGTGATTTGGATGTGTGCTCAAGTGGAGAAACAATGATCTGGCATCACGTTTTCACTGAAGAACTGTACACTATAAAGTCAGCAATTTTAAAAATAGATAAATCTTAACTAAGAAATGTTTAATTTACATATACATTTATTACTACAAGTTAAATAAAAAAAGAATGATGGCATTCACCCTAATATTTACATAATGGGGTATATACTGCACCCCATTATGACATTAAGTTGCATTTATTTTCCTGTTTTCTTCTCTCACCCTCAAATCAGATTTATGTTAACATTTGTAAAGAATGCAAGATTTAAAAAATAAGGACCCCAAATAAGCCCCATTCTTTCTCAAGTTAATTGCTGCAAATGATTCCAGTAAATTGGCGTTCTCAATTAATCGAAGTTAATTAGGTAACACTGAATCAAATGAGATGTGGATTTCAATGAAAATTATGCACAGCATTCTTATAAATATGGCAAGGGTAAAGCTCATATGAAAAGACACCCTAATAAGCTAGTTCTTTTTAAGAAACATATATCTTAGAATAAAAACATCGACAACTTAATGGGACATACTACATTTAAAGGATTAGTTAATTGGCTCATTTTTTTAAAACGGAAATCAGGAAAAAACATTTTCTAGTATTAGTATCATTACATATGAAATCACAGTTGTCCTTGGTGACCTTCTTTTGAGAATAACTACTGAAACTTTTACATATTTGCTATATATGTATTTTCTAGTGTGGGATCCTCTTTCTCTAGTGAAAGCATTTCCATCATTATGAAGGATATTATCAGAAAAATAAAAGTCCATGTCCAAAAATCGACTATTTGGTCAGTAGCACAGCTATCCTAAAAAATTGAGCTTTGAATTACATGAGCCTGGAAACCCGGCCCTTCACAGGAGAAACGTTTGAGACTTCTGAAATGGCTAGACATAATATCTGGGGTTGCCTTGGGCTCTTTTTGACCTTCTTACGCAGCCAAGCTTGCTTAATAATTCCTAGAACCCTAATGGCAAAAACTGTTTTGGAAGGTCACTGTGAGCAACAGCTGTTCAACACAGCTCTTTACGCTCCTGGCAACAGAGGCCAGATCCTGTCTGCAGCGCTGTTTTACTCTCAGAGCTGCTTCCATGCGCATGGCTGTGAGGGGGAGTCGGCCAGAGGGTGCATCAGTGAGTAGCAAGGCCAAACCAAACCACCTCCTTCCACGGACTGGAAGAGTACATCTGCTCAAAGCATCCCTGTGTGAACGATAACTTTCTTGGTCACCCCAGTGTCGTAGAAAGCATTATTAAATTTGGAGGAAGAAAGGAGGAGAAGCATATGAAAATATCAGATTTTCATAAAAGAGGAAGCATTGAGTTAAATTACAAAGATCCCTCCAAGTGAAAACAAGCAGAGACTGTTCATTCAGAGCTTGTATGGCAAGGGCGTCGGCCACCATCATTTGCCCTTGGCTGAGCTTAAAGGCAGGCAAGAAGCAGGAAAACTTTGTAGTGGAAAAAGGAGGCTTCAAGTGGGCCCTGATTGGAGGCTACTGGTGTGGGGATGGTGGATGAGGCTCACTACAAGTGAGGTGTCCCGTGGAAATGGTTTGGGGAGTATATTTGGCTTTGGGCAGTGGACATTCTGCAGAAATGTCAGAGACAATCAAGTCCCATTAAAGGAGACGGTCACTTAGCTGGCCAAGGACCACCAGCTAGACAGCCAGGATGTGTATGGCCACCCTTCAGCCTGCCCCCGGTCCTTCTCAACAACTTCAACCATCCACAAGCAAACCCTAGGCATGTTCCCAGCCGGCAGTGCACCAGGCACTTTTCTAGGGTCACTGGGCCTCCAGCCCTGCCTAGCCTGGTTCATATTCCATAGGCACTCTTATATCCTTAACCACACCTCTGTCCCACCTTTGGTGGTAGCCAGTCACATTGAACTTATCAACAGGCAGGAAAGTAGAACCAGTGCAACCATCTACCAAAGTGTGACTTGTATTCATCTTTTGTTATCAGTATATATTATTATAATTTTGATATGGTTTTTTTCCATTCTTAAAATATGTATACATTTTTGGGCATCCTCTGTATATATGTTCTCTTATCCCAATATGTATCACAAAAACACTATAATTTGTGGGAAACACTCCAAAACCATAGAACCGTGAGGCTGAGAGTGAACAAAAATCTGATGTAAGTATGTCACAGGAAAAGAAAACAAAAGTAAGACAGGTGTCAAAATCTAGTGCTGTCAAAGCCCACAAACACAAAAAATGTTCCTGTCTTCTTGGCTTTCTGAAATCTCCATTCAACACGTCTTCTGTGAATAAATACCAGTCTATAAACTATGACAAAAAACAAACCTACCTGGTTCAATATTTACTTGGATGGTTTGTTTTGCTAAATGACAAGAACTGTACTGCAACAGTATGACTGGCTCACTGATCTTCACTGCTACATTAGTTTATTTATGCTTTGGATATCAAAAAAACAAAATTACAATGGTATAAATCCAAACCAACCTAAAGTTATTTTCCCCCCACATTACAATTCAGTCTAGGTTTCAAATGACTGAGCACACAGGCCCTTCTAGAACATATACATATAAGTTGGGAACATCCTGTGTCACAAAAGTAAACATAGCATGTAATATTGATTAGAATCATAGATAAGCAATCTTCAGAAGCCAGATAGCAATTGTGGGCATGCAGAAATGGCACATGCTCAGAATACAATCACTTCAATTAAACAAACGTTTACTGGGTACCTAGTTTGTGCTAGGCACTGAGAAAAGTGTGATAACTGAGACCAAAACAGACCTTGAAAAGTTAATAAATCAGGTGAAGAATTAAAAGTTCATTAATATTTGTTGAACGAAATATATATTACCTGCAAAAGTGACACCTTGCAAAAAGAGTGATTAAGAAAATGTCACTATATAAATCAGAATGTTTCTTTCACTTGAGGACTTAGTATGTCACCTTCACCTAACTAACTTCAGTGACCTATTATCCAAGAAATTTCCCCAAAGACCTGAACAAGAAATTTCCCCAAAGACCTGAAAGTAGAAGTCAGGTGGAAACTTAGAAGCCAAATACAAATCCCCAGCAGTATGGGGAGGGAGAAGAAGACAAGATGATGAGAAAGTAAGATGAAGAGAAGTGCAATGATCTAGTCTTCAACAAGTATTGCAAGTTCTTAACACACTGAGAGCACTGAAGTGTTTTCTCCTAAAACCATTAACATTTTTCGTGCTTTATATACACAGGAGAGAGATTTCCATAGTACTCTGCTGTAGAGGTTTGACCCAGGGTTCCCCAACCCCAGACCAGTCCTTGATTTGTTAGGAACCGGGCCACACACATCAGGATGTGAGTGGCAGGCTAGCAAGAGAAGCTTCATTTGTATTTACAGCCACTCCCCTTGGCTTGCATTACTGCCTGAGCAGCACTGAAAAGCCTGCTTGCATTTCCAACATATCTTTGTGAAGCAGGGTTTTCTGCAGTGACAGCAACCAAAATGGGATTACAAAGTAGACTGGACAGAAGCAGCACACTACAGGTATCACTGTCTCCTATCACCCCCAGATGGGACTGTCTAATTGCAGAAAAACAAGCTCAAGGCTTCGACTGATTATGCATTATGGTGAGTTATAAAATTATTTCATTATATATTACAATGTAATAATAATAAAAATAAAGTGCATAATAAATGTAATGTATTTGAATCCTCCCGAAACCATTCGCCCCCTCCCCACCCCGGTAAAACTGTCTTTCATGAAACCAGTCCGATGCCAGGTTGGGGACCACTGGTTTAACCTTTACAGATAAGCTTGCATGTAAAAAGTAGTGTTTGCCTGTGTTTAGGAATTGAAAAAACTGAAATGAATAATTAACAAGCATGAAATTATGAGTCTCAGTAATATCAGTAATATTTGCTTCAAGTTAGAACTTGCTCTAGTGGGCTTAGAAAAAGACTATCTAAGTATTTGATATATCCCTTCCTGTGGCTATAAGCTGTCATTTTTTAACTGTAAAAAAAAATAATATTGCTTAAAATAAAGATCACTAAAGATAATTTAATTGAGTAATCATTTGCAAAGTAAAACTTCTGATTAGTATTTGGCATAATTCACTGGTACTAGCAATTCCATTTATTATGTATGAGAATTGGTCTAATAATTTTTTTCTGATAAATATTAAATTTTAAAATCACTACAAAAATGAAACAATTCAACAGAAGAAAATCCTTGGATTATGTGTAACTTTCATAGAACACAAAAAGCAAGAGCTATAAGAAAACATGAATAAAGGGGCTTTCTTCAAAATTAAAAGATATGAATATGAAAACGAAGGGTAAGCCACAGATTGCAAGAAAATATTGAAAAACACACACACACACACACACACACACACACACACACACACACGTATTCAGAATACATAAAGAACTGAACTTTACAACTCAGTGATGAGACAACCTGCAGTAGACAGAATAATGGCCCCCCAAAGATGTCCAAGTCCTAGTCCCTAGAACCTTTAAATACATTAAGTTCCATGGCAAAAAGGAGACTGCAAAAGTGATTAAGTTACAAGTCTTGAGATGGGAACGCGATCATGGATTATCAGGGTGGGCCCAATACAATTACAGGGTTCTTATAAGAGGAGGGCAGGAGAGTCAGTCAGAAAAGAAGATGCGAAGAGGGAAGTGGTAGAGTGATGCAAAGTAACAGCCCAGGAATACAGCCCACTCTAGAAGTTAGAGAGGCAAGGAAACAAATTTGCCCCTATACTCCCCAGAAAGGAATGCAGCCCTGCCGACAGCTTGATCTTACCCCAGACCAATTCTGGTCTCCAGAACTGTAAGACAATACATGTCTGTTGTTTTAAGCCACTATGTTTATGATAATTCATTACACAGTAATAAAAAACTAATGCATAACCCAGCATAAAAACCATTTTAGCAGGTTTTTAAAAAGTTAACTATATGTATACCTAATCCTGAATTGTACCCCACAATTTTAAAATACAAAATTTTAAAGTTAAAAAAGTTAAGTATACACCTACCACATAGCCATTAGGAAGGAGTTGTTCCAGTGCTAGGTGTTTACCCAAGAGAAATGAAAGCATATGGTCACACTAAGACTTATGCGAGGGTATTCATAGCAGTTTTATTTGTAATAGCTGTAAACAACCCAACAGACCATCAACAGGTGCATGGATATTCCAACTGTAGTGCCTCCACACAGTGAGATACTATGCAGCAATAAAAAGCATAAAAGCTATTGGTACACATGACAACATGAATGAATTCCCCAAAATTACGTTCAATGAAAGGAGCCAGATAGAGAAGGACTATATACTGTATGGTTCATATAAAAATTCTAGGAAATGCAAATAATCTGTAGTTGCAGAAGCAGATTGGCAGTTCCCTTGGTGGGGGTGGAGAGAAGGAGGGACTGTGGAAGGACATGAGAAGACATCTGGGGGTTACGGTGACGTTTGTAATTTCCAGTGTGGGACTCATGTCACGGTTAGTTGCATGCCAAAACTGGTCACACTCTGCACTTTAAATATGTGCAGTTTATTGTACTCCAATCATACCTCCATAAAGTTGTTTTAAAAGGGAAAAAAAAAACTCAAACTTTACAAGGTTGGAGAAAAACAAATTGTTGCAATTATAACAAAAAGAAGTAGCCTAGAATGATTTTTAAAATACCTGACGACCACTGAAGAATTCTTGAAGGGAGCCCTCTGCTGAGCCTTCTCAGGAAGGAAGGGATGCCCTGTGTTTTTCAGGCTCTTGTGCCCTATCCCATTCTTCCAGGGGCACAGGTGAGCAGAGACAGAGTGTGATACCATTCCCTCCAAGGAGCTTTGGGACTCTTCCCCTCCACACCCACACTATCTGCTGGCTAAAAGCAGGTTCCACTCCTGTTTTATGTTTAATTATGGGGAAGGACCGAGTGAAGGAATAATTTAAGAAGACATGAAAGGTACCCTGGTTCACAGAAGGTGACAGCCTGTTCCAAACACAGAGAACGAACGAAGAGCGACCAGAGGGAAAAGACCCACACAGGTAGGAGGCCACAGGATGCAGGCATAGGGGAGGATCCTGGGGTCAGGGCTAGGGCTTTCTAACTGACATTTTGCGTGCTGGGCCCTTTCTACAGCCATAAGGATGGGGGGGGGTAGGTTGAGAGGATAAAAAGCTGTTGACCTGGATTTATAGATTCAAGAGAGCTACAAGATCTTTAAGTTGAGCTACCAAGGGAGAGTCATAAATTCTGCAGATATTGGAACTAAAAGAGCATGTTTACATTCATTTGCAAAAGAGGCTGATAAGCATAATAAAGAGGAAAGAACCCAGGATGACACTGAATAATATCCCTATCTACATGTATATTGTTTTCTTTCTTTAAAAACACCCTTTTGGCAGTTGATCACATGTACAAAAAGGCCTTCTAAAATATTTTTTTCTGGTTACAGAGATGAATCACATCTTCCTTTCCTATTTATCTCCTTTCCTTCTCACTTTTCTTACATGATTTTTCAAGGCAGGATCTCAGATGATGCAGACGGTGATAAAAGTATGTTTTCCTATTTCCTTTAAGAAGGCAGCAGATATATGAAATAACAGATTTATTTGCCCTCTCACCCCCCCCACCTCCATTTTGAATCTGGGCTCCATCAGCAAGAATCACTCTGCTGAAGTCTTTTTGCCAGGGCCAACACCTGTCCTGGGCATCACTCTGAATGTTAGGGATTATTTATAAAGAACGTGCCAACACAGCACGCTGGGATTCAGATTCTCATCACCCAATTACATGCAGCTTTCTCTGAAAAGTATTTCCCCCAGGTCGAATTCCTTGAGATTATCACTAGAGTTACATTATGAGCTTGTATATATTTCCCTTCTCAATCAACATTGCTTTCAATATGTGAATGGAGATTCAGGAATCAAAAAATTAAAAACATAAAAACTTGAAGGTGCTACTTAACCCAAAAAATTGATATAAATTTTAACTTTTTTTCCCGAAAAATATCATTAAGCCATGCCTGGAAATACTTAAAACTGTAACACCTTTTGTATGTGAATTTCTGGGGGATCATTCAATGACAAATACAAAAAATACTTAAAACTGTAACACCTTTTGTATGTGAATTTTTGGGGGATCATTCAATGACAAATTCAAAAACATTTTTGGTAATCTTTCTAAACTGTGCTGAGTTACTTTAAAATGCGATAAAGAATAGTGATGCTGTAACACTACTTCCTTCTTTATACTTACTTTAAGGTGATGTTTTACAATTGGGCATTGATTTTTGCCCCTTGAGAGACATAAAAGATGGTCTAAATGTATTTTTTGTTTGTAAATCTTTTTTTTAACTCCTGCTCCCTATGCCAAAAAAACAAAAAACAACAACAACAACAAAAAACCCTGCATGAAGCAAAAATTTTAATCTCTTTTGATGGGCAAACAAGGTATACAGATGTAATTTGTATGACAACAACACAAATAATGGGGGTGAGGATAGCACTATATAGGAGCAAAGATTTTGTGAACTATTTAAAATAAGTTAGTTAAGATGTTTATCATATTCCACAGAACTGCCAAGCAATACAGTAAAAGAAATGACAAAAGAAATAAAATGGTACACTAGAAAATATGTGAAGTTTAAAAGAAAAAAAGGCCATAATAAAGGAATAAAAAACCAAGCCAGGCGTGGTGGCTCATACCAGTAATCCCAGCACTTTAGGAAGCCGAGGCAGGACGATTGCTTGAGCCCAGGAGTTTGAGACCAGCCTAGGTAGGAAAGTGAAACCCAGTCTCTACAGAAAATTAAATAAATAAAAATTTAGGTTAGACACAATGGCTCAAGCCTGTAATCCCAACCCTTTGGAAGGCCAAGGCAGGAGGATTGATTGCTTGAGACCAGGAGTTTGAGACCAGCCTAGGCAACATAGTGAGACCTCATCTCTACAAAAAATAAATTAGCTGGGTGTAATGGTGGGCGCTGTAGTTCCAGTTACTTGGGAGACTAAGGCAGAAGGATTGTGTGAGCACAGGAGGTGGAAGCTGTGGTAAGCTGTGATCATGCAACTGCACTCCAGCCTGGGTAACAAGATGCTACACTTAAATCCTATCATCAATAATGGCGTTTTATGTAAATAGATTAAACACTCCAATTAAAAGGTAGAGCTTGGCAGAATAGTTTGTTTTAATTTTAAAAACATGATCCAACTATATGCTGTCTACAAGAGACAAACTTTAAATTGAATGGTGCACAAAAAGGATGGAAAGGATATTTCATGCAAACAGTAACCCAAAGAGAGCTGGAGTGGCTAGTGTAATACCAGACAAAGTAAACTTAGGACAAACATTTTAGCTAGAAAAAAATCAAAACATTTAATAGAAACACCTTATAGTAATAAAAGGGTCACTCTATTAAGAAGATGCAGCAATTATAAACATATCTGGACCTAACCACAGAGCCCCAAAATACATGAAGTCAAAACTGACAGAATTGAGAGATAGCTAATTCAACAATAGTAGTTGGAGATGTCAATACCATAGCTTTGATAATGGATATAACAACTATGCTGAAGATTCACAAAGAAATATGACTTGATTTAAACCATTTACACACTGTAAACCAACTAGACTTTACAGACATCTATAGAACATCCCACCTAACGATAATAGAATATATTATTCTCAAGTGCACATGAAAAATTATTCAGGATAGGCATACACTAGATCATAAAATAAATCTCTATAAATGTACAAAGAACTAAAGTCATGCAAAATATTTCCCCAATCAACAATAAAATGAAATTAGAAGTCAGTAATAGAAGAAAATTTGGGAACTCAGAAATAATGTAGAAATTAAATGCCACACTCCTAAATATTCATGGATGAAAGAAAAAATCATGAGCAAAATTAGAAGATATTTTGAGATGAATGGAAACAGAAACACAATATAGCAAAATTTATAGGATGTAGTAAAATCAGTGCTCACAGGGAAGTTTATGTCTACAAATGCCTACACTACAAAAAAAAAAAAAAAAAAAAAAAAGGTCAGAGTTAAAACATGGCTAGCTCTGAAGATGAGGCCAGAAATGTGGGTGGCTTCTAATAGCTGGAAAAGGCAAGAAAACATACTCCCCTAGAACTTTCAGAAATGAAAAAAACCCTGCCTACACTTTGATTTTACCATGGGATTAGTGTAAGACTTCTGATCTCCAGAACTGAAACATAATACATTTGTGTTGTTTTAAGTCTCAGGTAATGAGGTAATGTGTTACTGAAACAATAGAAAAAGGATGCATTAAGAAACTTTCTTAACCCCCCCCACTTCAATCAGGCTTCTATACAATGATTCTCAGACATCAAAAACACAAACAAAAGTAAACTTCTTAATCTTTCATTCACAACTGAAGACCAATGAGAGCTATAGGCATAGTTTATAGAACTATGCATGGCAGTTTCTGAAGCAGCCCACCAATTTCTTAACAAACAAAATGCTAGGCCTTTGTTTTTGTTACAGAATAATCATATGTGTATAAATCCTATTGATTACTGTTTATATCATTTTCTATTTCATATTAACACACCCTGATGCTTCCATTTAGCTAATGCCAATATTTTAAATTCTTCTTGTATTTTAAGAGCTAAGTATACAATCATAGGGCTGGATGTAAATTTGTCCAAACCCTCTTCAGAGTTAGTTTCCAATGTCTCAGGCTTTAGAGATTATTGCTGAATCCACATGTCTCTAAATCTTTTGAATGAATGAAATCCACCAACCGTCCTCCACAACATGCACAATCTTTCCCAGCCAACTCAATGGCTTCTATTCTTTCTCAGGGTCTCTTTTTAGGGGACTTCTGTTACCCTTCCATTTCTATACTTATTGTTGGCATCTCCTATGAGAACCTGCTGGGATTTACCACCGGGGATATATGCATTAGTATGGAGATAATACCAAAATTTCATTTTTAAAAAATGTAGAGCAATGCAAATTATTATGAAATCTAGGAAATGTGTTAAGAATGAAAACAGTGATAAGTAGTCCAAAGTGTTTCTCTTCTAAAAAACATAGGTGGTCACATCACAGCCATATTCCTTTATCTGCTATAGCATTTTTTTGTTGTTCAATTATTTATATTTTTGCGTTAGTAGGGATGGAAGAATGTCAGAAAACTCAATTGTAAAAAGGCAACAAGAGTTAAGATTGGAGAAACTTCTGTGGTAATCCTGCTGGCTCAGACACTAATTGAACAGCCCTGGGCCATTCACTGCCCGCCTTCCTGGAAAGGTTTGCCCAGACAATCTGTAAAACATTGTTCCAGATGGTTTGATCCCCTCACAGAATCAAAAATGTTAAATTCCTGTGAGTAATAGTCTGCTAGGGCTGCCATAACAAGATACCAGACTGGCTGGCTTAAACAATAAAATATTTTCTTACAATTCTGGAGGCTGGAAATCCAAGATCAGAGTGTTGTTAGCAGGGCAGGTTTCTCCAGAGGTCTCTCTCCTTGGCTTATAGATGACTGCTGTGTCCTCACATGGTCTTCCCTCAGTGTGTGTCTATGTCCTAATCTCCTCTTCGTATAAGGATACCAATCCTATTAGATCAGGTTGTATCCTAATGACCTCATGTTACCGTAATCACCTTTTTAAAAGCCCTATCTCCAGCCAGGCTTGGTGTAATCCCGCGCCTTTGGGAGGCTGAAGTGGGTGGATTGCCTGAGCCCGCGGGTTCGAGACCCGCCTGGGCAGCGAGACCTCATCTCTACAATGAATCAAAAAAATCAGCCAGGCGTGGTAGTACATGTCTGTAATTCCGGCTACTTGGAAGGCTGAGGCGGAAGGATCGCCGGAGCCCAGCAGGTCGAGGTTGCGGTGGCCAGGAGTGGCCACTGCACTCCAGTCTGGGCGACAGAGTGAGACTCCAACTCAAAAAAAAAAAAAAAAAGCCCTATCTCCAAATACAGTCATATGCTGAGGTACTAGGGATTAGAATTTCAATATATGAATTTTTGTGAGGACACAATTCAGACTAAGACATAAGGTTACAGATCTTCATCTACTCAGTATTTCTTTTTGGAAAAGGCAAGAGCAGCCTGTTAAAATTATCCTTACATGTCTTGTTTGTTGAGGGAAAGGGATAAAGAAAATACTAAGACATAAAGGTCAAGATCCTTTTTTAAAGAATCTATATTTGCATAGTATGTATAAATTGGTTCATACATGTACCTAGGATTTCTGGAAAGAGCCAAAAAGCATATGGTATGGTTCCCTCCTATGCAGAGTATAGTTCTGGTACCCAAAAGCAGTGAAGCAGGACTTGTATTGACAAAAGGAGGCATAGCTTATAACCACAGGCATAAGCATAGCTCAATTTACCAAGCCTTCCATATGTGGGGGCTCTGAAGGATGAGGAATCAGAAATGTTCACTCATGCTCTCAGAGAGCAACTGACCTTTATTCCACAGCTCCAATTACCAGGGAAGGACAGCTGGTAAAAGCCTATCTTTTCTTTGTACAGGTAGGGGCTTGGCAGACACATAATTAAGGTTGGCTCGATGTTCATTTTCTAACTATGTTGGTAATATGGCGTTATGAGGTTTTACTGTAAGTCAATCAGACAAACTACATAAAAGATATCCAGAATTCAATCAGATATCCTCTTAATAGCTGTCCCTAGGACTTGTACTGACCTGGAAAGCATAATGAAAAAATGTAGAATTCTTGTCAAGTTCAAAAAGTATTGGATTTAAGTGGAAAGATATTTACATATGTTAAGAAATCAAAAAATCTAATCACCTGGATGGGAATTGCAGGTACCTAGGAGGGTAACTGTTTTTCTTAATGATAGATATGTCTCAACTCCCAAAATATTTAGAGAGATGTTTAACAGAAGCAAGACAATGGAATACATTTCCTGTGTTACTTATTATTTTATTACTTGTCTTCTTTAATTGAATTTGGCCTATGAGGGCTATAATGATATAAATAAACATTTAAATGTATATCTGATATGCACTTGCAATTTAAGACAACATTATCAGAACTCTATTGGAACATTAAGAACTTTAGGCTCATCATTTTTATAAACTTCACTTATTAGGCTTAAGATGATCACTGGGTATTCAAAAGGGTTTCATTAGTTAATTCAGACAACTGAAGTACTCAACAAAGAAATAAAATATATTCGTTTTACAAGTGTGGCTTAAGCAAAAAAGGTGAAGTTTATAAAAAATTTGTAAATGGAGTAAAATACTGTTATGACCTCTGAACAGTGATTGTTAAAATTAATTAGACTTATAAACAGAATAAGTAGAAATTAAAAGATTAGGTAATAAGAAAGCTTTTGAATCTCTAATAGTTTACACATTTTTTAAAACTAAAGTGTACAGTGGTGAATTCAGAATACAAGAAGTCCCATCAGTAATACTAAGCACCTGTAACACATCATTCCTGTGTGTGTAAGCTAATCAGAAAGCAATCCTGAAAAGGGGCTGGGATCCAATGTACTGGCAGGAGAGTTGCTGTCCTGGAGCAGAATACACTCCTGGCATTCCAAGTTGTTACTCAGATAGAATTGCTCATAATAAATAAGAGGTGCTCAGGGACATTCAGAACTATGATAGTTTTGTAGGTGCAGGAAGGGTCTTCTGATTATGGGTGTCATATCTGTTTTCAACAGTTTTATCTGGGAAAATGTGTTGTAAACATCTAAGTAATGAACACTGAAACTATTCTGAGCCCTTTGTTTACACTCTAGCATGGATGCTAATGAATGGATATGGATAAAATTCAGTCAGCCATCAGATGAAACAGAGGAGCCCAAGATGATAAATTCATAAATAAGAATTCTTATTTATATGTGAGATTATAAATACCTAGCCCAAACCCCCACAATCTCTCTTTTCTGTTATTAGTTACTGTTAATAAAGTATATTGTACTTCAATGCAACTGGACTATGAACTGCTACAGGTGAAATTACAAGTTAAAACACAGTCCTTTCGGGAGAAAACAGGAAGAGAGTACCCTCAGCCTTTGGCAGTTTTAGCAACCACTGCTTTGGACATAATTAGAGAATGCAAGTATGTGGGAAAGAGGTGCCGGGATATAATTAGTTATACCACAGCATTTCATTAACGTTTAATAACATTTACAGATCATAGGGCACACACAAAATGATATTCCTTCTTCCCTTCCATTTTATGTTCTCATATTGCCTACACTGCATCAAAAATGAAGTGTGGAGAAGCAAATCTAATATATTGGCTCCATCTAGTCCCTGCGCTGTCATGTCATGCATGTGCGTTCATTCAAACAGATAAATGTTGATTGGAGCTTCTCTGTCAATAAACACACTGTGCCAGGCCATGTTCCGAGAGGTGAGACTCCAGCTGTCAACAGAACAGGCCTAGATACAGGCCTCCGTGGAAGACACTTTCTGGAACCCAATGTTTGCTCACGGTTTTGCTCCCAGTCCCAGAAGAGTAAGGCATAACTCTTCTGTGCCTTCAGAGCATTGTGAGCATTTCACCTACCCTGCAGAATATTCCCTGAAGAAAAGAGTAACAGGATGCAAAAACCAAAACCAGTGACCACTGCCTCTCTGGGAAGTACCGTTTACGTTTTATTTTATTGTCTAACTCTGCGGACTTTTATTTTAGAATATGATTTCGCTCCTTATTCAAGGACATTGACCTTTTAAAGATACCATGTCTACGCAAGAGAATTTTGGTGAAGGCAAAGAAAGGAGCCTCCTAACCTTCCTTACCACAAGAAACATATTCAGCACAAAGCATGCATGGTGCTATTCTGATCTGACAAAAATTGACTGGCAAGTAGATGATACTGGGTGCAAAACCATGCGGTATAATAGGCAGCACAGAGCACCATGTCATAAATGGTTATTTTCCAAGTTTATTCTGGGCACGGTGAATGGGCTTCAACATTTATTCCAAAGCATTTTCTTTTCTCTCCCTTCTCTGGAAAATCAACTCCTTGTGTTTGGAAATTATGGTGCATCCTACCATTAAATACTCTTCATGCTAGGTGGAACTGTTCCATCTACTCCTTCCTGATGTTTGCAACTGAGCTAGAACAAGAAGGAAAGGAGGGAGAATGGAATGAAAGGACTTCAGAGTTGTAAATTATGGCACACCTACATGTCAACAAAGATTACACCTGAAATGACAGGTTTGGACATGGGGAATGAGGGAATCAGGGGCTAACTGGAGAATGACTAAGGATCCAAGGCCTGCTCCCTATGAGTGTGGCACATTCACCTCCTGGCTTCTGGCTTTCTGCTGAATTTTTCTCTATTTCTACGCGGGAAAAAAAAAGGACAAAACATGGTGGGCATTAGTCAATACAGCTAAATTTCTACTAGACCAGTCATCCAACTCTGTGTGTGTTTGTGCATGAGCATGCAGGTGCAAATTATCTATAGTGAAGGGACCTTCAAAATAAAATTAAAATAGTTTTAGGAAACTGCTGTCCAAAGATGGGTCTAGGTCAATGGACATCTATTTCAGCTTTCTTTGTGGGATGACAGCACCAAGAGCTTTGTCTGGGCCGGGCTCAGTGGCTCAGCCTGTAATCCCAGCACTTTGGGAGGCTGAGGCAACAGGATTGCCTGAGCCCGTGGGTTCGAGACCTGTCTGGGCAACTTGGCGAGACCTTGTCTCTACAATAAATCAAAAACTAGCCGGGCGTGGTAGTGCGCGCCTGTAGTTCCGGCTACTTGGAAAGCTGAGGT